>NC_091193.1:24365400-24367900 GCF_040958095.1 Procambarus clarkii
CCTTTCCGCTTACTCCTGCCTGCCTCTCAAGTTTGTATAGCAGTCTCATGTGCGGTACCGTATCAAAGGCCTTTTGGCAGTCAAGAAATATGCAGTCTGCCCAGCCTTCTCTGTCCTGCCTTATCCTTGTTACTTTATCATAGAATTCTAAAAGGTTTGTTAGGCATGATTTCCCTGTCCAGAACCCATGTTGGTGCTTGTTTACAAACCCAATGCTCTCCAGGTGTTCAACAAGTCTTAGCCTAATTATTCTTTCAAGTATTTTGCAGGGGATGCTTGTCAGTGATACGGGTCTGTAGTTAAGTGCCTCCTCCCTATCCCCCTTTTTGAAAATCGGTACGACATTTGCCTCCTTCCAGCAACTGGGCAATTCTCCCGACATAAGTGACTCATTGAAGATCATTGCCAGAGGCACGCTGAGAGCCTGCGCTGCCTCTTTAAGTATCCACGGTGATACTTTGTCTGGTCCAACAGCTTTATTTGCATCCAGTGTTGTCAACTGTTTCATTACATCCTCTGCTGTCACCTCTATATCTGATAGTCTTTCATCTTGGGTAATCTCTTCTAACAATGGGAGCTGCTCAGGCTCGGTAGTGAACACTCCATGGAATTTTGCATTCAGTACCTCGCAGATTTCCTTGTCGCTTTCTGTATATGCCCCTTCTGTTTTCCTCAGTCTTGTCACTTGGTCATTTACCGACATCTTCCTTCTTATATGGCTATGTAGTAATTTTGGTTGCTTTTTCGCTTTGACTGCAATATCGTTCTCATAATTTCTTTCCGACACTCGTCTTATGTTAATGTAATCATTCCTAGCTCTGTTACATCTAATCCTGTTGTCCTCTGTCCTTTGCCTTCTGTACTTCCTCCACTCCCTCCTGCTTCTCACCTTTGCTTCCTGACACTGTCTATTAAACCATGGGTTATTATATTCCCTCCTGCTTTTTTCCTTTATTGTTGGAATAAATCTATCTTCAGCCTCCTTGCATTTCAATATGACTTGGTTCATCATACCTTGCACTGTTTTTCCTCTAAGTTCTTCCTCCCACTGCACTTCTCCCAGGTAGTCCCTTATCCTTCTGTAGTCCCCTTTTCTGTAATCAAGTCTCCTTTCCCGGACCTCTTGTCCTTTGGTCACAATTTTAAGCTCCATCATGTAGTCAAAGGCTAGGACACAATGGTCACTAGCTCCTAGTGGTATTTCATGTTCCAACTGCTCGATGTCTTCTACATTCTGAGTGATAATGAGATCTAATAGGCTGGGCGTATCCCCTCCTCTTTCCCTAGTATCTTCTTTCACATGCTGTGTTAGGAAATTCCTGTCAATAACGTCTACCAGCTTCGCTCCCCAGGTCTCCTCCCCGCCATGGGGATTCCTCGTTTCCCAATCTATCTCTCCGTGATTTAGGTCCCCCATGACCAGCAGCTTCGCTCTCATTCTATGCGCTAAAGTTGCTGCCCTCTGCAGTTCATCCATACATGTCTTGTTGCTGTCCTCGTACTCCTGCCTGGGCCTTCTACTGTTTGGTGGGGGATTGTAGAGTATCAAGATTACAATCTTCTTCCCATCCACTGTCAGAGTTCCATGTATGAAGCTTGTGCTTTCATTGGTACCCGGATTTTCCAGCTCATCAAACTTCCATTTCCGCTTTATTAGTAGTGCCACTCCTCCTCCCTGTCTCTGTGTCCTTTCTTTTCTTATCACCTGGTACCCCTCTGGAAAGATTGCATCCGAGATCATGCCATTTATTTTAGTTTCCACTATTGCCACTATGTCTGGGTCTGCCTCACTAACTCTTTCTTTTATCTCTTCTGCTTTATTGGCTACCCCATCAGCATTGGTGTACCAAACCTTGAGACTCTTCTTGGAAACTCGGGTGTCAGAGTTCCCCCTTTCACCAGGGGTCTGGGGGGAACTGGGGGGTCTCTGGGGGGCAAGTGGGGGCTGTGGGGGTGAGTGGGGGGGTGCTAGGGGGGTGCCTGGGAGTGCCTGGTAGGCGAATGGGGTCTGGGCATCTAGGGGGGTAGGAAGGGCATAATGGGTCTGAAAGTTAGGGGTCTGAATAGCATAGGGGGGTTGAGAAATAGAGTGAGACTGAGAGTCAGATAGAGGTTGAGAGGTTGGGGGGAAGAGGGCTACTGAGGGTGGAGAGTTGAGATGAGAATGGAGCATGGGTGCTGGGAGTGGAAGAGAGGGTATATTAGTTAGGGGGGAATCGGGGGTAGGTGGGGGTTTTGGGGTAGAAGAGGGGAAGAGGGAGATGGGGGAAGGTGTTAGGGGGTCACAAGGTGAGGGGGTTAAATGTGGGCTGGAGGTGCATAGGAGGGGTGAGGGTTGGGTGGGGTTTGGGGGTGAGTGGAAGAGGGGTGCAGTGGAAGCTGGGATGGAGTAGATGGAATTGAAGTCAATGGGGTAGAAGGGGCAGGGGAGTGGGAAGGGGTATTTGGGGAGGGGGGATGGGAAGGTGGGTTTGGGGAGGGCATTGCTTGACCCACTGGG
>NC_091193.1:24372900-24587900 GCF_040958095.1 Procambarus clarkii
GGTCACAGCCTCCCCAACTCAGCCCTCCTATACCTCCCCCCTGCATCAGCCCCCCCAAACCCCCCTGCCTCAGCCCCACAAAACCTCCCTGCTCCTTCCACATTTGCACTTCGCCAACACCTCCCCTGCCCCTGCTACATCACACCTGTCAACGACCCCAGTGGGTCAAGCCATGCCCTCCCCAAACCCACCTTCCCATCCCCCCTCCCCTACTACCCCCTCCTACTCCCTTGCCCCTTCTACCCCATTGCCTACAATTCCATCTGCTCCATCCCAGCTTCCACTGCACCCCTCTTCCACTCACCCCTAAACCCCACCCAACCCTCACCCCTCCTATGCACCCACAGCCCACATTTAACCCCCTCACCTTGTGACCCCCTAACATCTTCCCCCATCTCCCTCTTCCCCTCTTCTACCCCAAAACCCCCCACCTACCCCCGATTCCCCCCTAACTAATACACCCTCTCTTCCACCCCCAGCACCCATGCTCCATTCTCCTCTCAGCCCTCTGCCCTCAATATCCCTCTCCGCCCAACCTCTCAACCTCTATCTGACTCTCAGTCTCACTCTATTTCTCAACTCCCCTATGCCATTCAGACTCCTCTCTAACTTTTAGACCCATTATGCCCTTCCTACCCCCCCTAGATGCCCAGACCCCATTCGCCTACCAGGCACTCCCAGGCACTCCCCCTAACACCCCTCCAGACACCCCCACAGCCCCCACTTGCCCCCCAGACACGCCCCAGTATCCCACAGACCCCCGGTGAAAGGGGGAACTCTGGCACCAGAGTTTCCAAGAAGAGTCTCAAGGTTTGGTACACCAATGCTGATGGGGTAGCCAATAAAGCAGAAGAGATAAAAGAAAGAGTTAGTGAGGCAGACCCAGACATAGTGGCAGTAGCGGAAACTAAAATAAATGGCATGATCTTGGGTGCAATCTTTCCAGAGGGGTACCAGGTGATAAGAAAAGAAAGGACACAGAGACAGGGAGGAGTGGCACTCAGCTCTCCAGGAGCTGAGTGCATGGGCAAGTTGTCAATTTCTCTTTCAAAATCTGCCACGCTCGTGTTGATATCTGTTATATTTACAGGGGTTTGGATGCCTAAAGAACTTGTCCGGATATTTCATTTTCATGCTGTTTTTTGGAGTGCTAAACATGACGTCATACTGCTTTTTTAGGATTTCACTGAGTTCTTTGTCATCCTCCGTGTATGAACCTTCACTGACATGATCACTACCTATAAAATTCTCAGAGGAACTGACATGGTAGATAAAGATAAGGTGTTTAGCACGGGTGGGACATGCACAATGGGACATTAGTACTTAGTACTTTACTATGATATGTTACTAAGTTGATAACTAAGGTACTAAGTTACTATGATAACTTAGTATCATTTGGGTACTAAGGTGGAAACTTAGTACCCAAATGAGCCAGAGAGACGTTAGCAAGCACTTGGTGGGTGGTGATGTGGGCGGCCCCTGGCCACCCACACTCCTGCTGTGGGTGGTGCTGAAGGGCGTCCCCTGGCCACCCACACTCCTGCTGTGGGTGGTGCTGAAGGGCGTCCCCTGGCCACCCACACTCCTGCTGTGGGTGGTGCTGAAGGGCGTCCCCTGGCCACCCACACTCCTGCTGTGGGTGGTGCTGAAGGGTGGCCCCTGGCCACCCACACTCCTGCTGTGGGTGGTGATGAAGGGCGCCCCTGGCCACCCACACTCCTGCTGTGGGTGGTGCTGAAGGGCGTCCCCTGGCCACCCACACTCCTGCTGTGGGTGGTGATGAAAGGCGCCCCTGGCCACCCACACTCCTGCTGTGGGTGGTGCTGAAGGGCGGCCCCTGGCCACCCACACTCCTGCTGTGGGTGGTGCTGAAGGGCGGCCCCTGGCCACCCACACTCCTGCTGTGGGTGGTGCTGAAGGGTGGCCCCTGGCCACCCACACTCCTGCTGTGGGTGGTGCTGAAGGGCGTCCCCTGGCCACCCACACTCCTGCTGTGGGTGGTGATGAAGGGCGCCCCTGGCCACCCACACTCCTGCTGTGGGTGGTGCTGAAGGGCGGCCCCTGGCCACCCACACTCCTGCTGTGGGTGGTGCTGAAGGGCGGCCCCTGGCCACCCACACTCCTGCTGTGGGTGGTGCTGAAGGGTGGCCCCTGGCCACCCACACTCCTGCTGTGGGTGGTGCTGAAGGGCGGCCCCTGGCCACCCACACTCCTGCTGTGGGTGGTGATGAAGGGCGGCCCCTGGCCACCCACACTCCTGCTGTGGGTGGTGATGAAGGGCGGCCCCTGGCCACCCACACTCCTGCTGTGGGTGGTGCTGAAGGGCGGCCCCTGGCCACCCACACTCCTGCTGTGGGTGGCGAGGGTAATGCGTGTCGAGACAATCTTCACTTAATACCTCTAACTTTATACCGAATATACCAATCCATTACAAATAATTACAGATATTACATGTTAAGACATGTACATTCTCTCGGGTAAATAATTTAGAATAAATTTGTGTAAAGTAACTGGACTATAAATGTACAAAGAAACACTAATGAATATTTCATGAGCTATGGGATGGGAGAGCTCGGAGCCTGGGACAGGTCATGAGCTATGGGATGGGAGAGCTCGGAGCCTGGGACAGGTCATGAGCTATGGGATGGGAGAGCTCGGAGCCTGGGACAGGTCATGAGCTATGGGATGGGAGAGCTCGGAGCCTGGGACAGGTCATGAGCTATGGGATGGGAGAGCTCGGAGCCTGGGACAGGTCATGAGCTATGGGATGGGAGAGCTCGGAGCCTGGGACAGGAGACACCACTCATCTCTGACTATACTAACCTCTGTAAACAAAAAACACAAAAAAGTCATTCAAATTAAGACACCATAACTTTGATGTTTTGTATGCGTGGGTCTCGATACGTCAGGTGGCTGACTGCGTTCACACGTTTCTCGTTAGGCAAAACAGTTGCATTTTTTACGAAGTAGCAAATTGCGAGAGTAGGAGGATAAGGAACGGAACGGAACTAATAGGAGAAAGTGCCAAGCCATTACGACTATATAGCACTTGGAAGGGATAAGGATTTGGGATGGGACGGGGGAAAGAATGGTGTCCAACCACTTGGACGGTTGGGAATTGAACGCCGACCTGCATGAAGCGAGACCGTCGACTAGGAGGATAAGGAGCGTATGAGAGGGTGTGTTGGAGGGAGAAATAGAGTGGGTTGTGTGTGGCCTTCACCCTCCCCCTCTCAAGGAGTAACTGGAGCCTCTTTGGGGGTGAGGCCAACTATCTCGGTGTTTACCAGCGGGGGGGGGGGGGTACAGACTCGTCACGAGAGAGCCCAAGCTATTTAAACTCTTGTCACATATGTCTTCTTGATAGAGCTGAGTCTTGGAATCAGTGTAAAGTTAACTATATTTTAGTAAATTGATCTCTTATAATTGTGTGTTAGTGGTGTGTGGTTGTGAGGGGTCGGGGCCAGGAGCTGGTGGAGCTGTGAGGAGGCCACCAATAGTCACTCACAATATACATGTATTTGTAATCAGTCGTCACTAAGGAGGACTCGTACCCAAAAGCTGAGTGTGGTGACGACTTCTTAATAATCTAGATGCCCTTGCATCTGCAGCATCTAGATATTAGACACAAATGAGCCACATAGACGTCAGAAAGAAAGTTTTGAAGCAAATACAATGCATGACTTCAAAACAAACATAAGATTCAAGTAATAATTGACAAATTTCATTAACTAATAGCTGGGAAAACAGTTCTTTGAAACTAGCTGGACACCGCAAACGTGTCTACGCAGCCCGTAATCAACATAGGCGAAATGCTCTTTAACCCAACCGCCAAAACCCCGTTTATGAATGAAACACGGTTTACATACAATAACAGCAACGCTCTGGAGTGAACGGCATGGAAGGAAATGCAGAACAGAACCAGTGAAGAGCAGAGGTGCCATGGGCACAATCAGAGAACACTGAATAAACATCAGAGGTTGTTCAACGTCCTCCCAGCGAGCATCAGAAATATTACCGGATCAACCGTGGACATTTTCAAGTGAAAACTAGTTAGTTTTCTTCAAGGAGTGCCGGACCAACCGGGCTGTGGTGGATATGTGGGCCTGCGGGCCGCTCCAAGCAACAGCCTGGTGGACCAAACTCTCACAAGTCAAGCCAGGTCTCGGGCCGGGCTCGGGGAGTAGAAGAACTCCCAGAATCCCATCAACCAGGTATGATCAAGGTAATTCTCAACATGTACACATGTACAAGGTGGGGGGGGGGGGGATCCTGCCGTGGCTTTCCGGGCGAAAAGTAATTACTAGTAGTGACTAGTGTGGTAAAGCATGCCCACAGTGGTAGAGATATAGGAATAACACAATGGAAAGTGTGTAGCGGAAGACTGATTGATGAAGATTAAGTCACCCAAAAGCTTTTGATAAATGTGACCATGGTGTTATTGCACATAAAATGCGTTCAAAAGGAATTACCGGAAAAATTTGCAGATGGATCTACAATTTCCTGACCAACAGAACCCAATGTGTAATAGTCAACAATATAAAATCCGGTCCATCAACCGTGAAGAGGTCAGTCCCCCAGGGTACTGTGCTTGCTCCAGTACTTTTTCTCATCCTCATATCGGACATAGACAAGAACACAACCTATAGCACTGTATCATCCTTTGCAGATGACACTAGGATCTTCATGAGAGTAGGCAACATAGAGGACACGGCAAACCTCCAGTCAGATGTAGATCAGGTCTTTCTATGGGCTACAGAAAATAATATGGTGTTTAACGAAGATAAGTTCCAGCTCATGCGCTATGGAAAAAAATAAAATATAAAAACGGAAACCACGTACAAAACTCAGGCAAATCATAACATAGAACGAAAAGGCAATGTAAAGGACCTGGGTGTACTCATGTCGGAAGACCTTACCTTTAAAGAACACAATAAAGTAGCCGTCACAACTGCAAGAAAAATGACAGGTTGGATAACAAGAACTTTTCACACTAGAGATGCTATACCGATGATGACACTTTTCAAAACGCTTGTGCTATCTAGAGTGGAGTACTGCTGCACAATGACAGCCCCTTTCAAAGCTGGAGAAATTGCTGACCTAGAGAGCGTGCAGAGATCCTTTACTGCTAGAATCCACTCAGTAAAACATCTAAATTACTGGGACCGACTAAAGAGCCTAAATCTGTACTCCCTTGAGCGCAGGCGGGAGAGATACATAATAATTTACACGTGGAAAATATTAGAGGGGCTGGTCCCAAACCTGCACACAGAAATAACACCACATGAGACCAGAAGACATGGCAGGATGTGCAGAATACCCCCGTTGAAAAGCAGAGGTGCAACAGGTACTCTGAGAGAGAACTCTATCAACATCATAGGCCCGAGTCTGTTCAACACGCTTCCACTACACATAAGGGGCATAACTGGCCGACCCCTCACAGTGTTCAAGAGAGAACTGGATAAGCACCTCCAAAGGATACCTGATCAACCAGGCTGTGACTCATACGTCAGGCTGCGAGCAGCCGCGTCCAACAGCCTGGTTGGTCAGTCCAGCAACCAGGAGGCCTGGTCAACGACCGGGCCGCGGGGACGCTAAGCCCCGGAAGCACCTCAAGGTAAGGTAAGGTAACCCCAAGAGGTGGCACGGGGATGAATAGCCCGTAAGTGGTAGACTTGTTGTTTAGTAAATGTATACTGTGTGCTGAGGTCGTATTTAATCGTCAGGCTGCTATCGCGGGGGAGGATACTGCATAACAGTATTTATGAGGGTGTCCAACTGCTGGACATCTTTTTTGACCAGAAGAGTAGTAGTGTTGATGGCTTCAGGCTGGTTACTGCAAGAGTCTGGGACTCTTAAAGCTCCACTTGTAAGGTCGATGGTCGCCCTTCACTCGGAGGAAGGGAGTGTGGTCAATTTATAATGCAGGACGTCAGTGGAGCGGGGGGTATGACAGTCACCTCACGTCCCCAGTATACATTATAGTCACTCCTGGATCCTGGTGGTGCCGGGCTGTGTCTGCCCTCTACCGCTGCCCGCTGCTCTGTTCCGCTCTCTCTGACTCCTGCCTACCTAACTACTTCCCGGGGTTCACCTCTTTGCTCGGCCTCTCCATCAACTCGCGTATAAGTTTTCATGCCTATTGGGCTCATATTATATCCACCTTTGTGTGTTGAGTCTGCCTCCACCAGTTCACTTCTCTGACACTGAAACCATTAGCAGTCTCCGTGGTGTAGTGGTAAGACACTCGCCTGGCATTCCGCGAGCGCTATGTCATGGGTTCGTATCCTGGCCGGGGAGGATTTACTGGGCGCAATTCCTTAACTGTAGCCTCTGTTTAACGCAACAGTAAAATGTGTACTTGGATGAAAAAACGATTCTTCGCGGCAGGGGATCGTATTCCAGGGACCATAGGATTAAGGACTTGCCCGAAACGCTACGCGTACTAGTGGCTGTACAAGAATGTAACAACTCTTGTATATATCTCAAAAAAAAAAAAAAAAAAAAAAAAAAAAAATTATTTATAATCGGTCATTTGGGCACCCAGTTTCCACCTGTGTGTCACTGTTCGTGTACCATACATCCCAGAGATTGTCTTTATCTGCCCAATCACTTCATCTACCACTACATAATATACTAGGTCAGTAATGGTGTAGGTCATGAAGGGTTGCCCTCCAATACACCAACCCGTTCTCGCACTTGATTATACTCAATATTGGCTTATTTAATAAGTGCATATGTGACATACTAATTGATTGTGAATATTTTAGCTTACCTTGAAAAGTTTCATGGAAAACACCGACTCACCAAAAACACCCAATAAGATGCAATAAGCAATAAGATGCTTATCTTAACATACTAAGAAGGTTAGGTGAGGTCGGTGTTTTCTATGAAGCTTTTCAAGGTAAACTAAAATATTCACAATCAATTAGTATGTCACATATGCACTTATTAAATAAGCCAATATTGAGTATAAGCAAGTACGAGAACGGGTTGAATACCTACAGCAGTGTGTGCGCGTCTGGGGTGAGCAAGGATCACCCCAGGGCCACTTCACCGTCCTGCTCCAATTGTTGTTGTTGTTTTAGGTTCAGCTTCCGGGAACAAAGAGTTCCCAGCCACCCGGGCTATGGTGAGCCCTTCGTAGTCACCTGGCACAGCTGATGTGGCACGAATTTATAGTGAATATAACCACTAACTATAGTGAGCCTGTCTGCTCCATAGGTTATCTTTATGATATACATCATTACGAAGTGGCCGCTGTGAGCCATAGTGAAGATAGCGACACCGGGCGGTGGGAAGGCACTCACTCACGAGGAAGGAAGGGCGCGGGTAGGAAGCCACCATAACACTGGGTCACCATTATTACAGTCTCTCGGGAGCACCGTATGAATGGTGCCTTGTGTGTGTGTTCACCACACCTCTATACCATAGTGTTTGGGACGGGAAAATTACCCGCGCACTAAACTGTGTTATGCATCTTAAGTGCTTACATTAAGAGTCGTGGTCCGCAGTGTTGAAGGCACCACAGTTTTTAATTTAAATTTTGCCCCGAGGGGCAGCGCCACTCATCCTGTGAGTAGATACACCGCCATAGTGACTGGCTAACATCAGAACAGCGTTCAGGAACCTGTGTAAGGAATCATTCAGAATCTTGTACACCACATCATGTCATGGGTTCGTATCCTGGCCGGGGAGGATTTACTGGGCGCAATTCCTTAACTTAGCCTCTGTTTAACGCAACAGTAAAATGTGTACTTGGATGAAAAAACGATTCTTCGCGGCAGGGGATCGTATTCCAGGGACTTGCCCGAAACGCTACGCGTACTAGTGGCTGTACAAGAATGTAACAACTCTTGTATATATCTCAAAAAAAAAAAACCATATGTAAGACCAATCCTGGAGTATGCGGCCCCAGCATGGAGCCCGTACCTTGTCAAGCACAAAACGAAGCTGGAAAAAGTCCAAAGGTATGCTACTAGACTAGTCCCAGAACTAAGAGGCATGAGTTATGAAGAAAGGCTGCGGGAAATGCACCTTACGACACTGGAAGACAGAAGAGTAAGGGGGGGACATGATCACAACCTACAAAATCCTCAGAGGAGTCGACCGAGTAAACAAGGATAAATTATTCAACACTGGCGGGAAGCGAACAAGGGGACACAAGTGGAAACTGAGTACCCACATAAGCCACAGGGACGTAAGAAGGAAATTTTTCAGTGTCAGAGTAGTTAACAGGTGGAATGCATTAGGCAGAGATGTGGTGAAGGCTGACTCCATACACAGTTTCAAATGTAGATATGATAGAGCCCAGCAGGCTCAGGAACCTGTACACCAGTTGATTGACAGTTGAGAGGCGGGACCAAAGAGCCAAAGCTCAACCTCCGCAAGCACAAATAGGTAAGTACAAATAGGTGAGTACAGTATTGGGCAGCGCCACTCATCCTGAGAGTAGACACACTGCCACAGTGACAGTATTGGGCAGCGCCACTCATCCTGTGAGTGGACACACCGCCATAGTGACAGTATTGGGCAGCGCCACTCATCCTGTGAGTGGAAACACCGCCATAGTGACAGTATTGGGCAGCGCCACTCATCCTGTGAGTGGACACACCGCCATAGTGACAGTATTGGGCAGCGCCACTCATCCTGTGAGTGGACACACCGCCATAGTGACAGTATTGGGCAGCGCCACTCATCCTGTGAGTGGACACACCGCCATAGTGACAGTATTGGGCAGCGCCACTCATCCTGTGAGTGGACACACCGCCATAGTGACAGTATTGGGCAGCGCCACTCATCCTGTGAGTGGACACACCGCCATAGTGACAGTATTGGGCAGCGCCACTCATCCTGTGAGTGGACACACCGCCATAGTGACAGTATTGGGCAGCGCCACTCATCCTGTGAGTGGACACACCACCATAGTGACAGTATTGGGCAACGCCACTCATCCTGTGAGTGGACACACTGCCATATTGACAGTATTGGGCAGCGCCACTCATCCTGAGAGTGGACACACCACCATAGTGACAGTATTGGGCAACGCCACTCATCCTGTGAGTGGACACACCGCCATAGTGACAGTATTGGGCAGCGTCACTCATCCTGTGAGTGGACACATCGCCATAGTGACAGTATTGGGCAGCGTCACTCATCCTGTGAGTGGACACACCGCCATAGTGACAGTATTGGGCAGCGCCACTCATCCTGTGAGTGGACACACCGCCATAGTGACAGTATTGGGCAGCGCCACTCATCCTGCGAGTGGACACACCGCCATAGTGACAGTATTGGGCAGCGTCACTCATCCTGTGAGTGGACACACCACCATAGTGACAGTATTGAGCAGCGCCACTCATCCTGTGAGTGGACACGCCGCCATAGTGACAGTATTGGGCAGCGCCACTCATCCTGTGAGTGGACACACCACCATAGTGACAGTATTGGGCAGCGCCACTCATCCTGTGAGTGGACACACCGCCATAGTGACAGTATTGGGCAGCGCCACTCATCCTGTGAGTGGACACACCGCCATAGTGACAGTATTGGGCAGCGTCACTCATCCTGTGAGTGGACACACCACCATAGTGACAGTATTGGGCAGCGCCACTCATCCTGTGAGTGGACACACCGCCATAGTGACAGTATTGGGCAGCGTCACTCATCCTGTGAGTGGACACACCACCATAGTGACAGTATTGGGCAGCGTCACTCATCCTGTGAGTGGACACACCGCCATAGTGACAGTATTGGGCAGCGCCACTCATCCTGTGAGTGGACACACCACCATAGTGACAGTATTGGGCAGCGTCACTCATCCTGTGAGTGGACACACCACCATAGTGACAGTATTGGGCAGCGCCACTCATCCTGTGAGTGGACACACCGCCATAGTGACAGTATTGGGCCAAAATGATTCCCCCATTGGTCCAAAATTGGAGAATCTTATAAGAACAGTATCAATATTTGACAAATAGCGTTTTCCTAAGTCAAACAATGTGGGGTTTATTATTCTACACATATGTCAAACGTGTCTGAGGTTGATGTGTATGTGTGAGGTTTTGGTGTAGAGGGGAATGATAGACTTGTAGTGAAAGGTGTGGGTTTCAGCAAGGTAGAATTGAATACCCTGGATAGGTAATGTGTTATTAACATTTGTGCAAGATAAAGGGTGAATGTAGGTATGAGTGCGCGCGTCGAGTGGGTGTGGGGGGGTGGGTGAGAGCAGCGGGTGGTGGTGGTGTGGGGCCGTCAGTGTTGGGTGGAGCAGTGTGCCGGCGTGAAGGGCTGCTTGCGTCCCGCCGCCACCAACCCCAGTGTAAACATTAGCTGGCACACTGGCCGGTGCCTGTGTGGTGTGAGTCGTGGCCTCGGGCCATCACAGTCAGTGAGTGTGGCGCTCCTCACACCCCGGGGGTCGTACCCGCCTCATAACCTCTTACTCCGTCCCGCCCCCCGGGATTTCCAGGGGGGCGTGGCGGCGGCGGCGGCGGCGTGTGTTGGGTCCTTCCCTGGGGGGGGGGGGATGCTGTCATCTGTGGTGATGGTGGCCGGATGTGTTTGTGATCCCCGCCAGCTGTACCAGTGCATGTGTCTTAGTGCTGAGAGAGCGCTCTAGCTCTTACGCCCCACCTTATATCTCTCAGTACTCTGGTGCAACGACTTCCGCTTTTCTAATGAATTACCACACATGAAACCCCTTTGGAGGGAGTTAGCCTCCACCAGGTCCTGTACACTGCAGGTGTTGACCGCAGCTCCTGACCAGCCTCCACCAGGTCCTGTACACTGCAGGTGTTGACCGCAGCTCCTGACCAGCCTCCACCAGGTCCTGTACACTGCAGGTGTTGACCGCAGCTCCTGACGAGGAAGACACCAACGTGTGAAGTGTGGGAGTAATGTGAGCACGGAACGTCTCGTGAATGTTGTGGGATAACCCACACAACCCCGTCTTGCACTACAGCCACTTGGCCCAGTGCTTGCGGTGTCCCGCCTGGGACACTCCACGCTCTTTACCTTCCCTATACCACACGCGCGCGCACAGTGTAACACACACACACAGTGTAACACACACACACACACACAGAGTAACACACACACACTCAGTGTAACACACACACACACTCAGTGTAACACACACACACACAGTGTAACACACACACACACACACACACACACACACACACACACACACACACACACACACACACACACACACACACACACACACACAATGTAACACACAGTGTAACACACACACACAGTGTAACACACACACACACACAGTGTAACACACACACACACACACACACACACACAATGTAACACAGTGTAACACACACACACAGTGTAACACACACACACACAGTGTAACACACACACACACAGTGTAACACACAGTGTAACACACACCTTACTGAGGAGTGTCTCAAGGTACACACAACATACTGCCTGAACACAGCCGGCGAGATATTCCATAACACTCCAACTTGTGTGTTTCAACCTCAACCTTTACGGCGAAATGACCTATTGTTGTAACGAAAGATATGGTAAGTGTATAACAGGTGACAGTCATGATTGGAAGTGTATAACAGGTGACAGTCATGATTGGAAGTGTATAACAGGTGACAGTCATGATTGGAAGTGTATAACAGGTGACAGTCATGATTGGAAGTGTATAACAGGTGACAGTCATGATTGGAAGTGTATAACAGGTGACAGTCGTGATTGGAAGTGTATAACAGGTGACAGTCGTGATTGGAAGTGTATAACAGGTGACAGTCATGATTGGAAGTGTATAACAGGTGACAGTCATGATTGGAAGTGTATAACAGGTGACAGTCATGATTGGAAGTGTATAACAGGTGACAGTCTTGATTGGAAGTGTATAACAGGTGACAGTCATGATTGGAAGTGTATAACAGGTGACAGTCATGATTGGAAGTGTATAACAGGTGACAGTCGTGATTGGAAGTGTATAACAGGTGACAGTCATGATTGGAAGTGTATAACAGGTGACAGTCATGATTGGAAGTGTATAACAGGTGAAAGTCGTGATTGGAAGTGTATAACAGGTGACAGTCATGATTGGAAGTGTATAACAGGTGACAGTCGTGATTGGAAGTGTATAACAGGTGACAGTCATGATTGGAAGTGTATAACAAGTGACATTCATGATTGGAAGTGTATAACAGGTGACAGTCATGATTGGAAGTGTATAACAGGTGACAGTCGTGATTGGAAGTGTATAACAGGTGACAGTCATGATTGGAAGTGTATAACAGGTGACAGTCGTGATTGGAAGTGTATAACAGGTGACAGTCATGATTGGAAGTGTATAACAGGTGACAGTCGTGATTGGAAGAGTATAACAGGTGACAGTCATGATTGGAAGTGTATAACAGGTGACAGTCATGATTGGAAGTGTATAACAGATGAAAGTCATGATTGGAAGTGTATAACAGGTGAGTCATGATTGGAAGTGTATAACAGGTGACAGTCGTGATTGAAAGAGTATAACAGGTGACAGTCATGATTGGAAGTGTATAACAGGTGACAGTCATGATTGGAAGTGTATAACAGATGAAAGTCATGATTGGAAGTGTATAACAGGTGACAGTCATGATTGGAAGTGTATAACAGGTGAAAGTCATGATTGGAAGTGTATAACAGGTGACAGTCATGATTGGAAGTGTATAACAGGTGACAGTCATGATTGGAAGTGTATAACAGGTGAAAGTCATGATTGGAAGTGTATAACAGGTGAAAGTCATGATTGGAAGTGTATAACAGGTGACAGTCATGATTGGAAGTGTATAACAGGTGACAGTCATGATTGGAAGTGTATAACAGGTGACAGTCATGATTGGAAGTGTATAACAGGTGACAGTCATGATTGGAAGTGTATAACAGGTGACAGTCATGATTGGAAGTGTATAACAGGTGAAAGTCTTGATTGGAAGTGTATAACAGGTGACAGTCATGATTGGAAGTGTATAACAGGTGACAGTCATGATTGGAAGTGTATAACAGGTGACAGTCGTGATTGGAAGTTTATAACAGGTGACAGTCGTGATTGGAAGTGTATAACAGGTGACAGTTTTGATTGGAAGTGTATAACAGGTGACAGTCATGATTGGAAGTGTATAACAGGTGAAAGTCATGATTGGAAGTGTATAACAGGTGACAGTCATGATTGGAAGTGTATAACAGGTGACAGTTTTGATTGGAAGTGTATAACAGGTGACAGTCATGATTGGAAGTGTATAACAGGTGAAAGACGTGATTGGAAGTGTATAACAGGTGAAAGTCATGATTGGAAGTGTATAACAGGTGAAAGACGTGATTGGAAGTGTATAACAGGTGAAAGTCATGATTGGAAGTGTATAACAGGTGAAAGACGTGATTGGAAGTGTATAACAGGTGAAAGTCATGATTGGAAGTGTATAACAGGTGAAAGACGTGATATGATTTGTTAAATAACGAAAGAGGTAGTAATAATTGTGAAATAGACGAAATAGATGGCAGGAATCGCGAAAATAGACGGAGGAGATGGCAGGAATTGTGAAATAGGAAATGGACACAGTGAAGAGTAGAGGCGCGCTAAGAGAGCAATATTAGAGGTCGCCCGACAAGTAAAATTTTGACCAGCAAATATTTAAAGTGTTGGTGAAGCTTAGGTTGAAAGTTGTGAAGGGGGACTTGGACATTTACCTGCGTTAAGTGGTGAAGCTCGCGGGTTGTGATGCCTGGTCGTGCAGGCAGCTCTCAGTAATAACTTGACTGGTCAAGTTATCACTGAGAGCTTGACTGGTCAAGTTATCACCAGGAAAACCTGGCCTGGTGCTTCACCTCGCAGGACTCTCGACCAGCAACAGGTAAGAAGTTCCTGGTGACTGTAGGGGTCCTGCTGGTGACTGGAGGGTCCTACTGGTGACTGGAGGGTCCTGCTGGTGACTGGAGGGTCCTGATGGTGACTGGAGGGTCCTGCTGGTGACTGGAGGGTCCTGCTGGTGACTGGAGGGTCCTACTGGTGACTGGAGGGTCCTGCTGGTGACTGTAGGGGTCCTGCTGGTGACTGGAGGGTCCTACTGGTGACTGGAGGGTCCTACTGGTGACTGGAGAGTCCTGATGGTGACTGGAGGGGTCCTGATGGTGACTGGAGGGGTCCTGATGGTGACTGGAGGGGTCCTGCTGGTGACTGGAGGGGTCCTGATGGTGACTGGAGGGGTCCTGATGGTGACTGGAGGGGTCCTGTTGGTGACTGGAGGGGTCCTGCTGGTGACTGGGGGGTCCTGATGGTGACTGGAGGGGTCCTGATGGTGACTGGAGGGGTCCTGCTGGTGACTGTAGGGGTCCTGCTGGTGACTGGGGGGTCCTGATGGTGACTGGAGGGTCCTGATGGTGACTGGAGGGGTCCTGCTGGTGACTGGAGGGGTCCTGCTGGTGACTGTAGGGGTCCTGCTGGTGACTGGGGGGTCCTGATGGTGACTGGAGGGTCCTGATGGTGACTGGAGGGTCCTGATGGTGACTGGAGGGTCCTGCTGGTGACTGGGGGGTCCTGATGGTGACTGGAGGGTCCTGATGGTGACTGGAGGGGTCCTGCTGGTGACTGGAGGGTGCTGCTGGTGACTGTAGAGGTCCTGCTGGTGACTGGAGGGTCCTGCTGGTGACTGGAGGGTCCTGCTGGTGACTGGAGGGGGCCTGCTGGTGACTGGAGGGGGCCTGCTGGTGACTGGAGGGTGCTGCTGGTGACTGGAGGGTCCTGCTGGTGACTGGAGGGGGCCTGCTGGTGACTGGAGGGGTCCTGCTGGTGACTGGAGGGTCCTGCTGGTGACTGGAGGGTGCTGCTGGTGACTGGAGGGGTCCTGCTGGTGACTGGAGGGTCCTGCTGGTGACTGGAGGGGTCCTGCTGGTGACTGTAGGGGTCCTGCTGGTGACTGGAGGGTCCTGCTGGTGACTGGAGGGGTCCTGCTGGTGACTGGAGGGTCCTGCTGGTGACTGGAGGGGTCCTGCTGGTGACTGGAGAGTCCTGCTGGTGACTGGAGGGGTCCTGCTGGTGACTGGAGGGTCCTGCTGGTGACTGGAGGGGTCCTGCTGGTGACTGTAGGGGTCCTGCTGGTGACTGGAGGGGTCCTGCTGGTGACTGGGAGGTCCTGATGGTGACTGGAGGGTCCTGCTGGTGACTGTAGGGGTCCTGCTGGTGACTGGAGGGGTCCTGCTGGTGACTGGGGGGTCCTGATGGTGACTGGAGGGTCCTGCTGGTGACTGTAGGGGTCCTGCTGGTGACTGGAGGGGTCCTGCTGGTGACTGGAGGGTCCTGCTGGTGACTGGAGGGTCCTGCTGGTGACTGGAGGGGTCCTGCTGGTGACTGGAGGGGTCCTGCTGGTGACTGGAGGGTCCTGCTGGTGACTGGAGGGTCCTGCTGGTGACTGGAGGGGTCCTGCTGGTGACTGGAGGGTCCTGCTGGTGACTGGAGGGTCCTGCTGGTGACTGTAGGGGTCCTGCTGGTGACTGGAGGGTCCTGCTGGTGACTGGAGGGGTCCTGCTGGTGACTGTAGTGGTGAAACACTCATATTAATGTATACTACTGGTCTACTATAGGCTGTCTGCGAGCATGTCAACAATGTCATGCCTTGAGATGACAATATATATATGATGGTATTAAAAAATATTTCATTTCAAATCTGTTTTAACTTCTAAAAAAACATCGAATATCGATGACAATTTTCTGGGAGTTAGAGTGCACTCTGCGAGCCACAGTATACAAGGTCACTGCCTTAATCTTTTAAAACTTGAGTGACAAGGTATATATATATATATGCGCCTGCAGGTTGTATTTGAACTGTTCTTACCCAGTCATTGGCACACTTCCGCCTCCTTCCATAGACCTCAGGTGAGTGTAACATATTAAAAAGTTTAGCTTGAAAATTAATGTGGTGCCGAGAGGCCTTGACGGCCTAAACTGTGCTAATGGAGGAGATTGTGTCAGGTGTGGCGTGTGGGTACACGGACTAAACCTCAACATTTGTTTAGATAAGCAAATTATGTCAGTAATGAGTTACTTACATCAACACAACACCAACAAATCATCAGTATCTTTACAGTGCATCACACTAACATCAACAGCGTGCAACCTACACTTTGTAAACTTGGCATAATGGGCTAAAACTGCTGGTATACCTGGAGTGTGTTGTGAGGGGCATGACTGGCCCACCCCTCACACTCGTCAACACACAACTCCATAAACACCACCAAAGGTTACCTGATCAACCAGGCTGTGACTCGTACATCAGGCTGCGAGCACGCGCGTCCAATAGCCTGGTTGACCAGTTCAGCAACAAGGAAGCCTGGTCGGGGACCGGGCCGTGGAGACGTTGAGCCCCGAAACCATATTAAGGTAACCGCAAGGTAGGAGTTGGTCTACTTGCCAAGCGCGACCTGTGGGGTCAGGTTTGGCTTGTGGTAAAGTTATGGAGCGGGCTGCTGCTACCTGTCCCGCACACCCTCCCCACCACACACCCTCTCCACCACACACCCTCCCTAGCACACACCTTCCCCAGCACGCACCCTCCCCAGCACGCACCCTCCCCAGCACGCACCCTCCCCACCACACACCCTCCCCACCACACACCCTCTCCACCACACACCCTCCCTAGCACGCACCCTCCCCCCCCCTAGCACGCACCCTCCCCAGCACAGTAAAGGTTGTGTTGTCACAGGTCTACAGGGTTGAGTTGTCACGGGTCTACAGGGTTGTGTTGTCACGGGTCTACAGGGGTTGAGTTGTCACGGGTCTACAGGGTTGTGTTGTCACGGGTCTACAGGGTTGTGTTGTCACGGGTCTACAGGGGTTGAGTTGTCACGGGTCTACAGGGTTGTGTTGTCACAAGTCTACAGGGGTTGTGTTGTCACGGGTCTACAGGGTTGTGTTGTCACGGGTCTACAGGGTTGTGTTGTCACGGGTCTACAGGGTTGAGTTGTCACGGGTCTACAGGGTTGTGTTGTCACAAGTCTACAGGGGTTGTGTTGTCACGGGTCTACAGGGTTGTGTTGTCACAGGTCTACAGGGTTGTGTTGTCACAAGTCTACAGGGGTTGAGTTGTCACGGGTCTACAGGGTTGTGTTGTCACAAGTCTACAGGGGTTGTATTGTCACGGGTCTACAGGGTTGTGTTGTCACGGGTCTACAGGGTTGTGTTGTCACAGGTCTACAGGGTTGTGTTGTCACGGGTCTACAGGGTTGAGTTGTCACGGGTCTACAGGGTTGTGTTGTCACGGGTCTACAGGGTTGTGTTGTCACGGGTCTACAGTGTTGTGTTGTCACGGGTCTACAGGGTTGAGAGTTGTCACGGGTCTACAGGGTTGTGTTGTCACGGGTCTACAGGGTTGTGTTGTCACGGGTCTACAGGGTTGTGTTGTCACGGGTCTACAGGGTTGTGTTGTCACGGGTCTACAGGGGTTGTGTTGTCACGGGTCTACAGGGGTTGTGTTGTCACGGGTCTACAGGGTTGTGTTGTCACAAGTCTACAGGGTTGTGTTGTCACGGGTCTACAGGGTTGTGTTGTCACGGGTCTACAGGGTTGTGTTGTCACGGGTCTACAGGGTTGTGTTGTCACGGGTCTACAGGGTTGTGTTGTCACGGGTCTACAGGGTTGTGTTGTCACGGGTCTACAGGGTTGTGTTGTCACAAGTCTACAGGGTTGTGTTGTCACGGGTCTACAGGGTTGTGTTGTCACAAGTCTACAGGGTTGTGTTGTCACGGGTCTACAGGGTTGTGTTGTCACGGGTCTACAGGGTTGTGTTGTCACGGGTCTACAGGGTTGTGTTGTCACGGGTCTACAGGGTTGTGTTGTCACGGGTCTACAGGGTTGTGTTGTCACGGGTCTACAGGGTTGTGTTGTCACGGGTCTACAGGGTTGTGTTGTCACGGGTCTACAGGGTTGTGTTGTCACGGGTCTACAGGGTTGTGTTGTCACGGGTCTACAGGGTTGTGTTGTCACGGGTCTACAGGGTTGTGTTGTCACGGGTCTACAGGGTTGTGTTGTCACGGGTCTACAGGGTTGTGTTGTCACGGGTCTACAGGGTTGTGTTGTCACGGGTCTACAGGGTTGTGTTGTCACGGGTCTACAGGGTTGTGTTGTCACAGGTCTACAGGGTTGTGTTGTCACGGGTCTACAGGGTTGTGTTGTCACGGGTCTACAGGGTTGTGTTGTCACGGGTCTACAGGGTTGTGTTGTCACGGGTCTACAGGGTTGTGTTGTCACGGGTCTACAGGGTTGTGTTGTCACGGGTCTACAGGGTTGTGTTGTCACGGGTCTACAGGGTTGTGTTGTCACGGGTCTACAGGGTTGTGTTGTCACAGGTCTACAGGGTTGTGTTGTCACGGGTCTACAGGGTTGTGTTGTCACGGGTCTACAGGGTTGTGTTGTCACGGGTCTACAGGGTTGTGTTGTCACGGGTCTACAGGGTCGTGTTGTCACGGGTCTACAGGGTTGTGTTGTCACGGGTCTACAGGGTTGTGTTGTCACGGGTCTACAGGGTTGTGTTGTCACGGGTCTACAGGGTTGTGTTGTCACGGGTCTACAGGGTTGTGTTGTCACGGGTCTACAGGGTTGTGTTGTCACGGGTCTACAGGGTTGTGTTGTCACGGGTCTACAGGGTTGTGTTGTCACAAGGTTGATAATAAGAATGGTCCAGTGTAGCGGCCCGGCGTGACTGAGTAAGGCCGCGCGAGGAAATAATGATATTTGTATACAAAGTGTTGGAGAGGCAGGCAGGAAACTGGGAAGTGAGCACTTGCCTGCGTGTCTGTGTCGGGGCCCGACACCTGCCTCCGCTCGTGGTGGCGGGGTGACACTCGTGCTGGCACGGGTGTCTGTATACCGTGGTGGTGCCGGCCCACACCTGCACGCCTGGCCCATCCATACTTAACCCACACCTCTACATTGCTCATACATTACCCGGTTGTTGATGCTCCTGGAGATTCTAATGTCCCTTACACGTCATTGGTTGTTGGCTCTGTTTACACACTGGTGGGTGGTGAGTGGTGGTGGTGTAGGGTGGGTGTGGTGGTGTGTTGTGAGGGTGTAGGATAGGTGTGGTGGTGTGTTGTGGGGGTGTAGGGTGGGTGTGGTGGTGTAGGGTAGGGGTGTAAGGTAGGTGTGGTGGTGTGTTGTGAGGGTGTAGGGTGGGTGTGGTGGTGTGTTGTGGTGGTGTAGGGTAGGTGTGGTGGTGTGTTGTGGGGGTGTAGGGTGGGTGTGGTGGTGTGTTGTGGGGGTGTAGGGTAGGTGTGGTGGTGTGTTGTGAGGGTGTAGGATAGGTGTGGTGGTGTGTTGTGGGGGTGTAGGGTGGGTGTGGTGGTGTAGGGTAGGGGTGTAAGGTAGGTGTGGTGGTGTGTTGTGAGGGTGTAGGGTGGGTGTGGTGGTGTGTTGTGGGGGTGTAGGGTAGGTGTGGTGGTGTGTTGTGGGGGTGTAGGGTGGGTGTGGTGGTGTGTTGTGGGGGTGTAGGGTAGGTGTGGTGGTGTGTTGTGGGGGTGTAGGGTAGGTGTGGTGGTGTGTTGTGAGGGTGTAGGGTAGGTGTGGTGGTGTAGGGTAGGGGTGTAGGGTAGGTGTGGTGGTGTGTTGTGGGGGTGTAGGGTGGGTGTGGTGGTGTGTTGTGGGGGTGTAGGGTGGGTGTGGTGGTGTGTTGTGAGGGTGTAGGGTAGGTGTGGTAGTGTGTTGTGAGGGTGTAGGGTAGGTGTGGTGGTGTGTTGTGAGGGTGTAGGGTAGGTGTGGTGGTGTGTTGTGGGGGTGTAGGGTAGGTGTGGTGGTGTGTTGTGAGGGTGTAGGGTAGGTGTGGTGGAGTGTTGTGAGGGTGTAGGGTAGGTGTGGTAGTGTGTTGTGGGGGTGTAGGGTAGGTGTGGTGGTGTGTTGTGGGGGTGTAGGGTAGGTGTGGTAGTGTGTTGTGGGGGTGTAGGGTAGGTGTGGTAGTGTGTTGTGGGGGTGTAGGGTAGGTGTGGTAGTGTGTTGTGGGGGTGTAGGGTAGGTGTGGTAGTGTGTTGTGGGGGTGTAGGGTAGGTGTGGTGGTGAGTGGCGTGTACCGTGGGCGGCAGCTGAGGCGCGCCTGCCACGCCACGATCAATATATTGAGTTCACTTCCTCCTACATGTACACACGCCGCCCTACATGTACACACGCCGCCCTACATGTACACACGCCGCCCTACATGTACACACGCCGCCCTACATGTACACACGCCGCCCTACATGTACACATGCCGCCCTACATGTACACACGCCGCCCTACATGTACACACGCCGCCCTACATGTACACACGCCGCCCCACATGTACACACGCCGCCCCACATGTACACACGCTGCCCCACATGTACACACGCCGCCCTACATGTACACACGCCGCCCTACATGTACACACGCCGCCCTACATGTACACACGCCGCCCTACATGTACACACGCCGCCCTACATGTACACACGCCGCCCTACATGTACACACGCCGCCCTACATGTACACACGCCGCCCTACATGTACACACGCCGCCCCACATGTACACACGCCGCCCCACATGTACACACGCCGCCCTACATGTACACACGCCGCCCTACATGTACACACGCCGCCCTACATGTACACACGCCGCCCCACATGTACACACGCCGCCCTACATGTACACACGCCGCCCTACATGTACACATGCCGCCCTACATGTACACACGCCGCCCTACATGTACACACGCCGCCCTACATGTACACACGCCGCCCTACATGTACACACGCCGCCCTACATGTACACACGCCGCCCTACATGTACACACCCTGCTCCCCCATCACCTCTCACGGCTGCCCACCAGTGTACACACTTCCCCCACACCCACCTCACTATTACACCCTCCCAACCATTGTACTCACCCCACATGAGTACACGCCTCCCGACACCTCTGCACGTGAGTAAGCACACACCTGTGCACGTGAGTACGTACACGCCTGGGTATGAATTTCGAGGAGTGATGAAGCCACTCATTACGTATGATGGCTTCCTCATTATGTACAGTGGTTCCCAGCAGGGCCAGATTCACCCAGCAGTTACGCAAACTCTTACGAACCTCTACATCTTTTCTCAATCTTTTGCGGCTTTGTTTACAATTATTGAACAGTTAATGAGCTCCGAAGCACCAGGAGGCTGTTTATAACATTAACAACAGTTGATTAGGAAATTTTCATGCTTGTAAACTGTTTAATTCATGTAACCAAAGCCATCAAAATTTGAGGAAAGATGTACACGTTCGTAAGTACTTGCGTAACTGCTTCGTGAATCTGGGCCTGGACGGTAAGGATCAACTTGATCACTTGTAGGCAAATCATTAATTACTGCCCATTGATTCTAATAATGATTCTGGAATAATGCAATTCCTTCTGCAACTGCTGGAGCCTCTTACTGTAATGGGAGCACGTATATGTGCGCAATTAAGCCCATTATACTTGTGCCTCTTGTGTAAACTTTCCGGCTGCCAGCGTCTTTAGCCTTGGGTATTAAATTCTTCTGGCGGAGTGAAGGTCAGTCGTGTGTAGATGTTTATCAGTTGGCTTGTGTCACATTGTTATCACTATATAGTCAACACGAGCACACTAATACGTCATATTAGAGTCGCTGTACATTTCTTCCACAGACCACAGGCGTCCTCACCATTAGGCTTCCTCTTACTCTATAAAAACCTCACTTATATTATAAAGTCTGGCAGCATTATTTACTCCAACCTGTTCTTCCCTTATTGCCACCATATTTGGTATTTGGTCGTCAGCGTGCGGCCATGATCCTTGACACCGGGGCGGGAACCCTTTCCTGAGGCGGCCCGCCCCCGCCCCCCGGCCCGCCCCCGGCCCGCCCCCCGGCCCGCCCCCCGGCCCGCCCCCCGGCCCGCCCCCCGGCCCGCCCCGCCCCCGGCCCGCCCCCCGGCCCGCCCCCCGCCCCGCCCCCCGCCCCGCCCCCCGCCCCGCCCCCGCCCCGCCCCGCCCCCGCCCCCGGCCCGCCCCCGCCCCGCCCCGCCCCCGCCCCGCCCCGCCCCCGGCCCGCCCCCGGCCCGCCCCCGGCCCGCCCCCGGCCCGCCCCCGGCCCGCACCCGCCCCGCCCCCGGCCCGCCCCCCGGCCCGCCCCCCGGCCCGCCCCCCGGCCCGCCCCCCGGCCCGCCCCCGCCCCCGCCCCGCCCCCGCCCCGCCCCCGGCCCGCACCCGGCCCGCACCCGCCCCGCACCCGGCCCGCCCCGCCCCCGGCCCGCACCCGCCCCGCCGATGGATCCTGTCTGTCACAGTTACTCAACCACTATGACAAAATCACAGAAGCCCTAGAAGAAAAGCAAAATGCAGATGTTGTATACACAGACTTTGCAAAGGCGTTCGACAAATGTGATCATGGAGTGATAGCTCACAAAATGAGGTCAATGGGAATAACTGGTAAAGTGGGACGCTGGATACTCAATTTCCTGTCGAACAGAATACAACGAGTATCAGTCAATCAAATAAAATCGAGCCCAAGCGCAGTTAAAATCTCTATCTCAAGGTACAATCCTTGCACCACTGCTTTTCCTTATTCTCATATCAGATATAGTCAAAAATACTAGTCACAGCTTCGTGTCGTCCTTTGCAGATGACACGAAAATCAACATGAAAATTACCTCTGCGGAAGATATTGAAAAACTACAAGCAGATATCAACAAAGTTTTTGATTGGGCAGCATAAAATAATATGTTTAACAGTGATAAATTCCAGGTACTCAGGTACGCAAAAATGAGGATCTAAAACATAATACAGGGTACAAAACACAATCAAATCTGCCCATAGTCGAAAAACAGCATGTCAAGGATTTGGGAATAATGATGTCTGACGACCTAACGTTTAAGGAGCATAACCAAGCAAATATTGCGTCAGCCAGAAAAATGATAGGATGGATTACGAGAACTTTCAAATCCAGGGATCCCATCACAATGGTTGTACTCTTCAAGTCACTTGTGTTGTCCCGTCTTGAGTACTGCTCAGTACTCACTTCCCCCTTCAGAGCAGGAGAGATTGCTGAAATAGAGGGAATACAGAGAACATATACGGCACGCATAGACGAGATAAAACACCTAAATTATTGTGATCGTCTCAAAGCTCTCCAAATGTACTCACTAGAAAGGAGACGAGAGAGATACCAAATAATATACACATGGAAAATACTGGAGGACCAGGTACCAAATCTACACAGTAAAATAACAACATACTGGAGTGAACGATATGGAAGAAAATGCAGAATAGAACCAGTGAAGAGCAGAGGTGCCATAGGCACAATCAGAGAACATTGTATAAACATCAGAGATCCGCGGTTGTTCAACACCCTCCCAGCGAGCATAAGAAATATTGCCGGAACAACCGTGGACATCTTCAAGAGAAAACTGGACTGTTTTCTAAGAGAAGTGCCGGACCAACCGGGCTGTGGTGGGTATGTGAGCCTGCGGGCCGCTCCAAGCAACAGCCTTGTGGACCAAACTCTCACAAGTCGAGCCTGGCCTCGGGCCGGGCTTGGGGAGTAGAAGAACTCCCAGAACCCCATCAACCAGGTGACAGCGCTGGTGTGCGGGATCGTCACAGCCTTCCTCATGGCGCTGGCCGCCTCCGACTGGCTGCTGGCTGTGGGCTGGCGCCAGGGGCTCTTTGAGCACTGCGTCGAGCCCGGAGCCCCCAAGCCCCTGCCCTTCCTGATACACGAGGGATGGAGGAGGGGAGCGGGGTGTATTAAGGGGGAGGAGCATGGTGTATGTTGACCTGTGTATGGTGGATGGTGTGTGTTGACCTGTGTATTGTGGGTGGTGTGTGTGTACCTGTGTATGGTGGGTGGTGTGTGTTGACCTGTGTATGGTGGGTGGTGTGTGTTGACCTGTGTATGGCGGGTGGTGTGTGTTGACCTGTGTATGGTGGGTGGTGTGTGTTGACCTGTGTATGGTGGGTGGTGTGTGTTGACCTGTGTATGGTGGGTGGTGTGTGTTGACCTGTGTATGGTGGGTGGTGTGTGTTGACCTGTGTATGGTGGGTGGTGTATGTTGACCTGTGTATGGTGGGTGGTGTATGTTGACCTGTGTATGGTGGGTGGTGTGTGTTGACCTGTGTATGGTGGGTGGTGTATGTTGACCTGTGTATGGTGGGTGGTGTGTGTTGACCTGTGTATGGTGGGTGGTGTATGTTGACCTGTGTATGGTGGGTGGTGTGTGTTGACCTGTGTATGGTGGGTGGTGTATGTTGACCTGTGTATGGTGGGTGGTGTGTGTTGACCTGTGTATGGTGGGTGGTGTATGTTGACCTGTGTATGGTGGGTGGTGTGTGTTGACCTGTGTATGGTGGGTGGTGTATGTTGACCTGTGTATGGTGGGTGGTGTGTGTTGACCTGTGTATGGTGGGTGGTGTGTGTTGACCTGTGTATGGTGGGTGGTGTGTGTTGACCTGTGTATGGTGGGTGGTGTGTGTTGACCTGTGTATGGTGGGTGGTGTGTGTTGACCTGTGTATGGTGGGTGGTGTGTGTTGACCTGTGTATGGTGGGTGGTGTGTGTTGACCTGTGTATGGTGGGTGGTGTGTGTTGACCTGTGTATGGTGGGTGGTGTATGTTGACCTGTGTATGGTGGGTGGTGTATGTTGACCTGTACTCACCTATTTGTGCTTGCGGGGGTTGAGCTTTGGCTCTTTGGTCCCGCCTCTCAACTGTCAATCAACTGGTGTACAGATTCCTGAGCCTACTGGGCTCTATCATATCTACATTTAAAACTGTGTATGGAGTCAGCCTCCACCACATCACTGCCTAATGCATTCCATCCGTTAACTACTCTGACACTAAAAAAGTTCCTTCTAACGTCTCTGTAGCTCATGTGAGTACTCAGTTTCCACCTGTGTCCCCTTGTTCGCGTCCCACCAGTGTTGAATAGTTTATCCTTGTTTACCCGGTCGATTCCTCTGAGGATTTTGTAGGTTGTGATCATGTCTCCCCTTACTCTTCTGTCTTCCAGTGTCGTAAGGTACATTTCCCGCAGCCTTTCCTCGTAACTCATGCCTCTTAGTTCTGGGACTAGTCTAGTGGCATACCTTTGGACTTTTTCCAGCTTCGTCTTGTGCTTGACAAGGTACGGGCTCCATGCTGGGGCCGCATACTCCAGGATTGGTCTTACATATGTGGTGTACAAGATTCTGAATGATTCCTTACACAGGTTCCTGAACGCTGTTCTGATGTTAGCCAGCCTCGCATATGCCGCAGACGTTATTCTTTTTATGTGGGCTTCAGGAGACAGGTTTGGTGTGATATCAACGCCTAGATCTTTCTCTCTGTTCGTTTCATTAAGTACTTCATCTCCTATTCTGTATCCTGTGTTTGGCCTCCTATTTCCACCACCTAGTTTCATTACTTTGCATTTACTCGGGTTGAACTTCAACAGCCATTTGTTGGACCATTCACTCAGTCTGTCTAGGTCATCTTGTAGCCTCCTACTATCGTCCTCAGTTTCAATCCTCCTCATAATTTTTGCATCATCGGCAAACATTGAGAGAAACGATTCTATACCCTCTGGGAGATCATTTATATATATCAGAAACAATATAGGTCCAAGGACTGACCCCTGCGGGACTCCACTCGTAACGTCTCGCCAATCTGAGACCTCACCCCTCACACTGACTCGTTGTCTCCTGTTACTTAGGTACTCCTGTATCCAACGGAGTACCTTCCCTTTCACTCCAGCCTGCATCTCCAGTTTTTTTCACTAGCCTCTTGTGTGATACTGTGTCAAAGGCTTTCTGACAATCCAAAAATATGCAGTCTGCCCACCCTTCTCTTTCTTGCCTTATTTTTGTTGCCTGGTCGTAGAATTCAAGTAACCCTGTGAGGCAGGACCTGCCATCCCTGAATCCATGTTGATGCTGTGTTACAAAGTTCTTTCGCTCCAGATGTTCCACTAGCTTTCTTCGCACAATCTTCTCCATCAACTTGCATGGTATGCAGGTTAGGGACACTGGTCTGTAATTCAGTGCCTCCTGTCTATCCCCTTTCTTGTATATCGGGACTACGTTAGCTGCTTTCCAAATTTCTGGCAGTTCCCCTGTTGCCAGTGATTTGTTATACACCATGGAGAGCGGGAGGCACAGTTCTACTGCTCCTTCCTTTAGTATCCAAGGGGAGATTCCATCTGGACCTATAGCCTTTGTCACATCCAATTCTAGTAAACACTTCCTTACTTCCCCGCTGGTAATCTCAAACTCTTCCAGTGGTTCCTGGTTAGCTATTCCCTCTCTTATCTCTGGGATTTCTCCTTGCTCCAAGGTGAAGACCTCCTGGAATTTCTTATTCAGTTCCTCACACACTTCCTTGTCGTTTGTAGTGAATTTTTCTGCCCCTATCCTTAATCTCATAACCTGTTCCTTTACTGTTGTTTTTCTCCTGATGTGGCTATGCAGCAATTTAGGCTGAGTCTTTGCCTTGCTTGCGATGTCATTTTCGTATTGTCTTTCTGCCTCTCTTCTCATCCTAACATATTCATTCCTGGCATTCTGGTATCTTTCTCTGCTCTCCAGTGTCCTGTTATTCCTATAGTTTCTCCATGCCCTTTTACTTTGCTGCTTAGCTAGCCTACATCTCTGATTAAACCATGGGTTTCTCATCTTCATTTCACTGTTTTCCTTTTGGACTGGGACAAACTTGTTTGCTGCATCCTTGCATTTTTGCGTGATGTATTCCATCATATCTTGGGCCGTCTTTTCCCTGAGCTCTGTTTCCCATGCTATATCTGCTAGGCATTTTCTTATCTCCTCATAGTTTCCCTTTCGGTATGCTAACCTTTTGGTTTCGGTATCCCTTCTCGAGTTCAATAACCCTTCTTCAGTCAGGTACTCAAACACCAATACACTGTGGTCGCTCATTCCAACTGGGTCCTCAAAACTGATTTCTCTTATGTCAGAGTCGTTCAGGGTGAAAACCAGGTCGAGTCTCGCTGGTTCGTCGTTTCCTCTCATCCTTGTGGGTTCACTGACATGCTGGGTTAAGAAGTTTCTAGTCGCCACCTCCAGTAGTTTGGCTCTCCACGTATCCTCACCTCCATGCGGTTCCTTGTTCTCCCAATCAATCCTGCCGTGATTGAAGTCCCCCATGATGAGCAGGTGGGATCTATTTCTACAGGCAGAAGAGGCTGCCCTCTCAATTATAGTGTTAACTGCCATGTTGTTGCTTTCGTACTCTTGACTGGGTCTTTTGTCATTTGGTGGAGGATTATATATTACTGCTACTACTATCCTTGGTCCTCCCATTGTCATGGTGCCTGCTATGTAGTCTCTGAAACCCTCACAGCCCGGGATAGCCATCTCCTTAAAACTCCATTCCTCTCTCATGAGTAGGGCCACTCCTCCTCCTCCCCTACCTTCCCTCTCTTTCCTTATTATTGTGTACTCCTGGGGAAACACGGCATTCGTTATGATTCCAGAGAGTTTTGTTTCAGTGAGTCCAATTACATCTGGGTTCACTTCTTGTGCTCTTTCCCTTAGTTCACTTGCCTTGCTTGTGATCCCATCTATGTTCGAGTACATTGCCCTGAAACTAACTCTCTTCTGCTTCTCCTCTGGGGAGGACCTGTGGGGTCTGGGGTGAGCGGGAGCTGGGAGGATCTGGTATGGGGAGACTGGTGGAGGAGGAAGGGCTTGGGGGGGTAGGGGGGGAGGGGGAGGGTAGGGGGAGTGGGTGAGGGGGGGGAGGGGGAGGGGGAGGGTGGGGGGGAGGGGGAGGGTAGGGGGAGTGGGTGAGGGGGGGGAGGGGGAGGGTAGGGGGAGTGGGTGAGGGGGGGAGGGAGTGGGTGAGGGGGGGGAGGGTTGGGGGGGGGTGGGTTTTGGGGGGGCAATAAAGTGGGGAGGGCTTGGGGGGCGTGGGGGGAAAGGGAAGGCTGAGGTGGTTGAGGAAGAGGGGAGGGTTTTGGGGAGTGGTGGAGAGGGGAAGGATTAGGTGGGGTGGGGGAGAGTGGGGAGCTTAGGGGGGTGGGGGAGAATGGAGGGCTTGTGGGTGGGAGGGACGGAAGGGCATGTGGGAGAAGGGAGGGCTTGGGGGATGGGGGAGAAGGGAGGTCCTGGGGGGAGGGGGGAGTGGGAGGAGGGGGGGTGAGTGGGAGGAGAGGGGTGCCTTAGGTGGGTACTTAGTGGGGGGCTGACAGGGGTTGGGGCAGGTAGGGTGTCTGTTGGGTGGAATGAGGGGGTGGTGCCGCACTCCCTGTGGCTAATGCACTGTTTGAGGAGGGTTCCCCGTTTCCCTCTGGGATTGTAGGGATCGGGGGTGTGGCTCCCCGATTCCTTTCTCTCTCCCTTCGCTCCTTCCTCGCGTCTGCTGCTTGCATTCTCTCTTCCCTTGTCATATCCCTCTGCAAGAATACTCTTTTGAACTTCTCTCCACTTGCTAGACAGCACTTCCTTTCTAATAATTCCTCTTTCGCGATTTCGCTCTGTGTATGATGGTACCTGTGTATGGTGGGTGGTGTTTGTTGACCTGTGTATGGTGGGTGGTGTATGTTGACCTGTGTATGGTGGGTGGTGTGTGTTGACCTGTGTATGGTGGGGGGGTGCAGGAGGCCCACATGTTACCGTCACAGAGGTACAATATTGTATGAGATAATGTCATCATTATTATTAACATCTTTATTGACAAAATTAATTACAATTTTGCTAAATCTGAGGATTCCAATTAAGTCTTATTAAAGTGAGGATAATGCTGGTATTCACTGTCACGCAGGACGGAGGGTCATACATAAGACAATAGGTCTAAACTGTAGGCGGAAGGTCTAAACTGTGTGTATATATATATATATATATATATATATATATATATATATATATATATATATATATATATATATATATGTATATATATATATGTATATATATATATGTATATATATATATGTATATATATATATGTATATATATATGTATATATATTTATATGTATATATATTTATATGTATATATATTTATATGTATATATATTTATATGTATATATATTTATATGTATATATATATGTATATATATGTATATATATATATATATATATATATATATATATATATATATATATATATATATATATATATATATATATATAATATAATCATGGTTACACTCAATGTTTTAAAGTATGAATATGTGAAAACACTTTTCTACTGTGCACTGCCACACAAGGGCAGGGATGGGGTCATAAGTGATGCAGCTTAGAAGTAATATAAATAAAATTGTTCTTCATTCTTTAAAATGGACAAGCAAATTTTGGATAAATTGTTAAGATGTCGTCCAGAACACCTGAGTCAATGAAATAGTTCCACAGTTGGTGGTACAAGAGGCCAGGAGGTCTAAAGTCCTTTACGGTTTCACATTCAACAATATAGTGTTCTAGTGAATGGATTAAAGGTTTATCACAGAGTTTACAATCTGAGTATTCTGGTAGTGGCTCAGCCTCACTAACCTGCCAGATGTGTCTATAGCCAAGGCGAATTACCCCAATGACTACATTACGAAGTCATGTTTTCAACCCCAACTTGGGATGAAATCAACACAAATTGTATACAATAGTTATTATCATTGGCAAAAATTCCATTCCATTTAATATTACAAGCTACTTCAGACATACATTGTGATGGGTTAATTAAGGACTGCAGAGCACTTTTAGAGTCAGAATATCACTCCACCACCATTGAGCTTAAGGTATTTAGTGGCTACATAAATGCCCAATAGTTCAGTCTGTGTCGTGCTGCCCAGTTGTTCAGTCTCTGTGTACTAGTCATGATCATTTCATTCCCTCTATACACTACAATGGCGGTATGTCCACTCACAATATGAGTGGCGCTGCCCAATAAACTCGCCCCTCGGGGCAAAATTTAAAAAAATTAAATTTGCACATGCACAACCTGTTCTACCAGTGCCTAACTGCACGGAGCCATTAGTAAAGGCATAGGAGTCAGTTGGGTTTATCAGGACTAAGAGACACATTCAGTTTCATAAGATTATTGGTACAACAACTTAGCCACACACAGTATGGAGCTTTTTGAGGCAGATTGAGGGAACAGTCAAAATTGTTTAGAATGAATCTCAATTTAATTTGAATAGAGATGGGGGGGGGCATTATTTTTTAAATAATGGCCCCCCCATTGGTTTATTTGGCACAAAACATAGTACTAAGTAGAACTATTCTCTCGTAAATGGAAGGTAATTTTAGTTCCTTTCTCATGTTAACAATTCTGACAGTTGTAGGACAACCCAGGATGATGCGCATGGCATCATTCTGTACTACATCTAGGCCTTGTAATTGTTTAGGAGAAAAATTAAGAAGATGCAAGGCATAATAATCAACAACAGATCGTATAAAGGCAATATAAAAACTACGAGCATATTTTATGTTAATGCCAAATCCTTCGCCCACAAGAGTTTTGAGAGGTTTAAGACGCTCAACTAGTTTTTTGCGCAGGTTGCTGGCGAGATTTGTATCATTAACCTCGACTCCAAGATATTTATAAGACTCACAAGTCTCCACGGGCACTCCATTAATAGTATAGTTAGCATGAAGAGAATGGGGAATAAGAACCCTTGTTTTATCAACAGAGATTATGAGGCCACATTCCACCACTTTCTTGGAGAATGCATCAAGTAACACTTGTAACCTTGGTTTACTGTGTGCCATAATACAAATATCATCAGCATAACATATAACAGTTTCCGTAGGTTGTACAGGTGTCATGGATAAGTTTGTGCATAAGTATATTGAAGAGCATAGGGCTTAGGACACCGCCTTGAGGAGTGCCTAGCTCGAATGTTTCTGTTCTTGTACTTTTAGCTCCTTTAAATAGGACACTAGCACACCTGTTGGATATGGAGCTCTTACACAGTAACGTGTGTTAGTGTCCATCTTTAGCAGGAGGGACACACACCACCAACTTTACCAGTCAACACACCTCCACCACTAAAGTGTGTATACACCGAGAAGTTGGTCAGTTTCGGAGCACATGTTCCTTTACTAACACCCTTAACACACCCTGAGGTGATTGGGGGGGGGGGTGACTAGCTGACCTCTTTGGGGGACTGAAGAGTGGTGTTGGCAGGCCCCCCCCCCCCTGACCAGCCTCGTCCACCCATGCTGGACGGTACTCATCAACCATCCTCATGATGAGACATCATCAAGAACAGGAAAGACATTAAAGCTACACTCTGAGGCAGCTTAACCACATAATACATGAATTAAGATTAATTCAACAATTGAAGAGCTTAATTGCGAATTACCCACCTGAGCCCTTCACCTAAAGTCTAGAGGATCAAGTAAAGGTTAATACGAGGGGAAATTAAGGACTCAGAGGCATATTGAAGGGAGACTTGAAGGACCGTTGAACCAAAAGTTAGTAAATAGGTAAAACTGGAAGGAAGGATAAGAAGGCAGGAATTACGAGGGGGAGGGGGGAGCAAGAGGTGCAGTTGTGTGGGAGTAGTGAGGTGGGTGCTGGCATGGGTGTTTGTTTACGTGAGAGAGGGGGGGGGGGGAAGGTGTGTGTAGGGAGGGTGGCGGCCCGTCAATGACCCGCTGGCACAATACCTCACCCCTCCCCTAGCAAGTATCTCTAACACGCGCCAGACCAGTGTGGTGGGCAGTTGTTGTGGTGTTAGTGTGTGCCAGTACTCCAGGTACTGGTGTGTGCACACTCTCGCACTAACCTCACACCCTACATGTACTCAGAAAGAAAATGTGTAATTGTGGTGTGTAGCATTGCAGACACTGGAGAGTGAAGGTGTTGGCGCGTGGTCATGCTGCAGGGTATACTGTGGTGATCCAGTATAAGGTCACTCTCAATAATTGAGCAAGACAGCGCCGCCGGCACAACCCCCCTCCCCCTCACACACACACACCTGGCTCCACCACACACCCACGGCAACCTCCAGCTTACCCAACACTGCCTACACACCTGACTGCTCTAGCTCTTCAACCCCTCCCCCCCACACGTATTGTACCTGTTGCCTTGCTGTGTGACAGTTGTTACCTGTGTTGACCAGCCCTACAGGTACTGCCGTCACCTTACAGTACTGCCACTCATGTCTCTGGTGCATACCACCTGCTGGTGAGGGATAGTTGTTGGTGAGGGGAGCAGGTGGGATAGTTGTTGGTGAGGGGAGCAGGTGGGATAGTTGTTGGGGAGCAGGAGGGTGTGGGGGAGGGGGAAGGACTGTGGGGGAGGGGGAAGGACTGTGGGGGAGGGGGAGGGGTAAGGACTGTGGGTGTGGGGGAGGAGGTGCAGGTCCCCAGACTTAACAAGGGCGCCTCACCACAGGTTAATTACGTAAACTGTGAACGTTGCTGATACACACTCACGCCCCCACACACCTAACACCCTCCCCAACCCTCCATCCCTCTTGCTCTCTCCCTCTCCCCTCCCCCTTTTGATCTTCTCCCCCTCTCCCCCCCTCCCCTCTCTCTCCCCCCTCACCTCTCTCCCCCCCCCTCACCCCCCTCCCCCCCCCTCACCCCCCTCCCCTCACCCCCCTCCCCTCTCTTCCCCCTCCTCTCTTTCTCTCTCCCGCCTCCCAATCATTACGAGGATTGTAAGATGCTCCAAGATGACTTAGACAAAGTGCAGAGGTGATCCCAGAAATTACTTCTGGATTTCAACACCAGCAAGTGTGATGTGATGGGAATGTTTTGTGACTGATGTTACACAATGACTGGAAACTGCCTCTTTGTAAAGACTGGAGAAACAGGCCTGAGAGTGGACATGACACCAAACCTAATTCCCGAGACACGCAACTAGGATAGCAGCAGCAGCAGCCGCCAACCAGCAGCAGCCAACCAGCAGCAGCCAACCAGCAGCAGCCAACCAGCAGCCGCCAACCAGCAGCCGCCAACCAGCAGCCGCCAACCAGCAGCCGCCAACCAGCAGCCGCCAACCAGCAGCCGCCAACCAGCAGCAGCCAACCAGCAGCAGCAGCAAGCAAGCAGCAGCAAGCAGCAGCCAACCAACAGCAGCAGCAGCAGCAAGCAAGCAGCAGCACGCAAGCAGCAGCAGCAAGCAAATAAGCAAGCAGCAGCAAGCAAGTAAGCAAGCAGCAGCAAGCAAGTAAGCAAGCAGCAGCAGCAAGTAAGCAAGCAGCAGCAGCAAGCAAGCAAGCAGCAGCAAGTAAGGAAGCAGCAGCAAGCAAGCTAGCAACAGCAAGTAAGCAAGCAAGCAGCAGCAAGTAAGCAAGCAAGCAATCAGCAGCAAGTAAGCAAGCAAGTAAGCAAGCAAGCAAGCAAGCAAGCAAGCAGCAGCAAGTAAGCAAGCAAGCAGCAGCAGCCAGCAAGCAAGCAATCAGCGGCAAGCAGCAGCAGCAGCAAGCAGCAGCAAGTAAGCAAGCAGCAGCAGCAGCAGCAGCAGCAGCAAGTAAGCAGCAGCAGCAGCAGCAAGTAGGCAGCAGCAGCAGCAAGTAAGCAGCAGCAGCAGTAAGCAAGCAGCAGCAAGCAAGCAGCAGCAGCAGCAAGCAAGCAGCAGCAAGTAAGCAAGCAGCAGCAAGTAAGCAGCAGCAGCAGCAAGCAAGCAGCAGCAAGTAAGCAAGCAGCAGCAAGTAAGCAGCAGCAGCAGCAAGTAAGCAAGCAGCAGCAGCAGCAGCAAGTAAGCAAGCAACAGCAGCATCAAGTAAGCAGCAGCAGCAGCAAGTAAGCAGCAGCAGCAGCAAGTAAGCAGCAGCAGCAAGTAGGCAGCAGCAGCAAGTAGGCAGCAGCAAGTAAGCAGCAGCAAGCAAGCAGCAGCAGCAAGCAAGCAGCAGCAGCAAGCAAGCAGCAGCAGCAAGTAAGCAGCAACAGCAGCAAGCAAGCAGCAGCAGCAGCAGTAAGCAAGTAAGCAGCAGCAGCAGTAAGCAAGTAAGCAGCAGCAGCAAGTAAGCAGCAGCAGCAAGTAAGCAGCAGCAGCAAGCAAGCAGCAGCAGCAAGTAAGCAGCAGCAGCAGCAAGTAAGCAGCAGCAGCAAGTAAGCAGCAGTAGCAGCAAGTAAGCAGCAGCAGCAAGTAAGCAGCAGCAGCAGCAGCAGCAAGTAAGCAGCAGCAGCAGCAGCAAGTAAGCAGCAGCAGCAGCAGCAAGTAAGCAGCCAGCAGCAGCTAGCAGCCAGCAAGCAGCAGCAGCTAACAGCAGCAAGCAGCAGCAAGTAGCAGCAAGTAAGCAGCAGCAGCAGCAAGTAGCAGCAAGTAAGCAGCAGCAGCAGCAAGTAAGCAGCAGCAGCAAGCAAGCAGCAGCAAGCAAGCAGCAGCAAGTAAGCAGCAGCAAGTAAGCAGCAGCAAGCAAGCAGCAGCAAGCAGCAGCAGCAAGCAAGCAAGCAGCAGCAAGCAAGCAGCAGCAAGCAAGCAGCAGCAAGTAAGCAGCAGCAAGCAAGCAGCAGCAAGTAAGCAGCAGCAGCAAGCAAGCAGCAGCAAGTAAACAGCAGCAGCAAGTAAGCAGCTGCAGCAGCAGCAGCAAGCAAGCAGCAGCAAGCAAGCAGCAGTAAGCAAGCAGCAGCAAGCAAGCTAGCAGCAGCAAGCAAGCTAGCAGCAGCAAGCAAGCAGCAGCAAGCAAGCAGCAGCAAGCAAGCAGCAGCAAGCAAGCAAGCAGCAACAAGCAAGCAGAAGCAAGCAAGCAGCAGCAAGTAAGGAAGCAGCAGCAAGTAACCAAGCAGCAGCAAGCAAGCAGTAGCAAGCAAGCAGCAGCAAGTAAGCAGCAAGCAAGCAGCAGCAAGCAAGCAGCAGCAGCAAGCAAGCAGCAGCAAGCAAGCAGCAGTAAGAAAGCAAGCAGCAAGTAAGCAAGCAGCAGCAAGTAGGCAGCAGCAACAGCAAGCAAGCAGCAGCAAGCAAGCAAGCAAGCAGCAGCAAGTAAGCAGCAGCAGCAAGCAAGCAAGCAGTGGCAAGTAAGTAAGCAAGCAAGCAAGCAGCAGCAAGCAAGCAGCAGCAAGCAAGAAGCAGCAGCAAGCAAGCAAGCAGCAGCAAGCAGCAGCAAGCAGCAGCAAGCAAGAAGCAGCAGCAAGCAAGCAAGCAGCAGCAAGCAAGCAAGCAGCAGCAAGTAAGCAAGCAGCAGCAGCAGGAAGCAAGCAGCAGCAGCAAGCAAGCAGCAGCAGCAAGCAAGCAGCAGCAGCAAGCAAGCAGCAGCAGCAGCAAGCAAGCAGCAGCAAGTAAGCAAGCAGCAGCAAGCAAGCAAGCAGCAGGAAGTAAGCAGCAAGCAAGCAGCAGCAGCAGCAATCAGCAGCAGCAAGCAAGCAAGCAGCAGCAGCAAGCAGCAGCAGCAGCAATCAGCAGCAAGCAAGCAGCAGCAGCAAGCAGCAAGCAAGCAGCAGCAGCAGCAATCAGCAGCAAGCAAGCAGCAGCAAGCAAGCAGCAGCAGCAGCAATCAGCAGCAAGCAAGCAGCAGCAAGCAGCAGCAGCAAGCAGCAGCAGCAGCAAGCAGCAGCAAGCAAGCAGCAGCAGCAAGCAGCAGCAGCAGCAATCAGCAGCAAGCAAGCAGCAGCAGCAAGCAGCAAGCAAGCAGCAGCAGCAGCAATCAGCAGCAAGCAAGCAGCAGCAAGCAAGCAGCAAGCAAGCAGCAGCAGCAGCAATCAGCAGCAAGCAAGCAGCAGCAGCAAGCAGCAAGCAAGCAGCAGCAGCAGCAATCAGCAGCAAGCAGCAGCAGCAAGCAGCAGCAGCAGCAAGCAGCAGCAAGCAAGCAGCAGCAGCAAGCAGCAGCAGCAGCAATCAGCAGCAAGCAAGCAGCAGCAGCAAGCAGCAAGCAAGCAGCAGCAGCAGCAATCAGCAGCAAGCAAGCAGCAGCAAGCAAGCAGCAGCAGCAGCAATCAGCAGCAAGCAAGCAGCAGCAAGCAAGAAGCAGCAGCAAGCAAGCAAGCAGCAGCAAGCAAGCAAGCAGCAGCAAGTAAGCAAGCAGCAGCAAGCAAGCAAGCAGCAGCAAGTAAGCAAGCAGCAGCAGCAGGAAGCAAGCAGCAGCAGCAAGCAAGCAGCAGCAAGTAAGCAGGCAGCAGCAAGCAAGCAGCAGCAGCAAGCAAGCAGCAGCAAGTAAGCAAGCAGCAGCAAGCAAGCAAGCAGCAGGAAGTAAGCAGCAAGCAAGCAGCAGCAGCAGCAATCAGCAGCAAGCAAGCAGCAGCAAGCAAGCAGCAGCAGCAGCAATCAGCAGCAAGCAAGCAGCAGCAGCAGCAGCAATCAGCAGCAAGCAAGCAGCAGCAGCAAGCAGCAGCAGCAGCAATCAGCAGCAAGCAAGCAGCAGCAGCAAGCAAGCAGCAGCAGCAAGCAGCAGCAGCAGCAATCAGCAGCAAGCAAGCAGCAGCAAGCAAGCAGCAGCAGCAGCAATCAGCAGCAAGCAAGCAGCAGCAGCAAGCAGCAGCAGCAGCAATCAGCAGCAAGCAAGCAGCAGCAGCAAGCAAGCAGCAGCAGCAAGCAGCAGCAGCAGCAATCAGCAGCAAGCAAGCAGCAGCAAGCAAGCAGCAGCAGCAGCAATCAGCAGCAGCAGCAAGCAGCAGCAAGCAGCAGCAGCAGCATCTACACCAATAAAAGTCATAACAACAGTAAACATAAATATGAGGCACTTTGATCACTCTACACCACCTACGTCAGACCAGTTTTAGAATATGTCGCCCCATTCTGGAGTTCATATAAAAAGAAGATATGGAAACTGGAAAAAGTGCAAGGAGACTTGTCCCAGACGTGCAAGGGTTGATGTATGAAGAAAGAGAAGAGAGACATGATAGAGACGTATAAAATACTTTTGGGGGAATGGGGGAATGACAGAGTGAAAAAAGAGGAAATGTTTGTAATGAATACCAATAGAACAAGAGGGCATGGATGGAGGGTTGAGACACAGGTGAGCCACGGGGATGTTAGAAAGTTTCCTCTTAGTGTAAGTCATGGGAAAATGGAACGAACTAAAGGAGCAGGTTGTTGCAGCCAACTCCATTCATAATTTGGAATGTTCTGTAGATATAATGAGGAAATAGGGAGGAAATAGGTCAGCACTCAATGCTTTAGACAGCCGGCAGCTAGAAAGGCGGGGTCCAAGAGCTAAGGCTTGCTCCTACAGGCACAAATAGGTGATTACATAGAGACGGAGGGCCGCGAACGAGACAAATGGAACGCACTCACGTGAAGACTGTGTGTGTGTACTCACCTAGTTGTGCTTGCGGGGGTTGAGCTCTGGCTCTTTGGTCCCGCCTCTCAACCGAATGTGTGTGTGTGTGTGTGTGTGTGTGTGTGTGTGTGTGTGTGTGTGTGTGTGTGTGTGTGTGTGTGTGTGTGTGTGTGTGTGTGTCTGTGGGGGGTGGGGTGGGGTGGGGTGGGGTGGGCTGGGCACCATACCGGGCCAGCGAGGGCAGGGTGCGGGCCTCCAGGCTGTACACTCACTCCCCTATATATATAACCTGAGCTTGTAAAAGCACCTTCATCACCTTCAGTGATTAAGTGCTTAATTGCACACTAGTTTCTTTATCAGCTATCTCACCCTGTCAGAGTAAATGAGACAGATGTATGTGAATGCATGTGTGTGTATATATGTATGTATATCTCCGTGGTGTAGTGGTAGTTACAGTCTCCGTGGTGTAGTGGTAAGACACTCGCCTGGCGTTCCGCGAGCGCTATGTCATGGGTTCGTATCCTGGCCGGGGAGGATTTACTGGGCGCAATTCCTTAACTGTAGCCTCTGTTTAACGCAACAGTAAAATGTGTACTTGGATGAAAAAACGATTCTTCGCGGCCGGGGATCGTATTCCAGGGACCATAGGATTAAGGACTTGCCCGAAACGCTACGCGTACTAGTGGCTGTACAAAAATGTAACAACTCTTGTATATATCTCAAAAAAAAAAAAAAAAAAAAAAAAAAAAAATGTGTGTGTGTATGTATATGTATGTGTATAAAGTATATATGGAAGCTGATCAGAATTACATTTCACCTTTGTGAATGCACATTAATGACACTATGTAAAAGACACATCGAACACTTTATGTAGGGCATACGTAAATCTGTGTATCTATGTATTTACGTATGTAGGTTAGCTTAGCATTTTAAAAGCACCGAATCACCTTCTGTGGTTGAGTGTTCAATAAACCCTTGAACTATATGTTTAACACTTCTCTAACCCTGTCCATGGAGGACAGAAGAAAATGTATATATGCTGGTTAGTATTGTAAATGTGTGGCCACGTCTGTGGTAGAAAATAATAATAAAAAAAAAACCTCCCCGCCGCCGGCCTCCTTACACTCACAAGACTGTGGTCACCAGAGCGCTCCACCTGAGGGACACTCATATTGGTAGCGGAACATTACCGTAGAGGGCGATGGTGGTTCTGAGACTAGACTCTAGAGAGGGGCGAGTCGTACATGGAGACACCAGACTTACTGTGCTGTCAGCACGCGCTTATTTAACTAAACTATTTGTACCAGCAGAACCGATAGGCACCTCTTGAACTCTGTCTTTTATAAGTGTACGTCGCCTGTGCACCAAGCAGCCTAATCCTAGTAATTGGAAATCTGGAGGTATGTGTATAGGGACTCGTGCTCTGGGGAAACCTGAAGGGCGGGGCTTTAAGACGAGCTGTGGTAGGGAGGACTCCCAGTCTCCACACAACTGTTACAACACAATGTCTGTTCTTGTGCCCTGAAATATAACACAGATATATAACATGAATGATGTTAGCTTAGTAATATAATCTGATTCTCTTTACCTTACATCCATAGGGCTCTTCGGATCTCTAATTTACACCCCAACATTTCGGGCTGCTGTTGTTTACCTGTGATTTACCTTAGGCTAGTTTTGAGAGATTCTCTCCTAGTTTCTCTCCAAGTCTAGACTTGCTTGTTAACTGTTAGGTGAGTGAGGGTGTGTTAGGTGCCGGCACGCCCCACACAACCACCATGAGTCAAGACATCCCCCGCCTCCTGCGGGATATTGTCAACTTTCCTCTTGAACACTTTAACCTTCACTTGGGCTCCATCTGTTACGTGTGTGGCTAGAAGGTTAGACAGTCATACATATCTCATCGTCTACTTTACCTGTGCTTATAAGGAACTCATATCACGGTCATCTCTTTATTTTTCCTCGTTCCTAGTGTCACATTATGCATTCCCTTCCTTCAGTCTTTCCTCTTGCTCCAGCCTTCTCAGTTTTAGAACCACTCTACTGATGTACCTGGATTGTACTTGGATGGGGTTCTGTGAGTTCTCCCCAAGCCCGGCCCGAAGCCAGGCTTTACTTGTGATAACTTGGTCCCCCAGGCTGTTGCTTGGAGCGGCCCACGTATCCACCACAGCCCGGTTAGTCCGGTACTTCTTGAAGAAAACTGTCTAATTTTTTGTTTCGGTGAACAAAACTGTTAACTTTCGTTCCGGCAATATTTCTGATGCTCGCTGGGGAAGACGTTGAACAGCTGCGGATCTCTGATGTTTATACAGTGTTCTCTGATTGTGCCTATGGCACCTCTGCTCTTCACTGGTTCTATTCCGCATTTTCTTCCATGTCGTTCACTCCAGTACGTTGTTTACTGTGTAGATTTGGAACCTGACCCTCCAGTATTTTCCATGTGTATATTATTTGGTATCTCTCTCGTCTCCTTTCTAGTGAGTACATTTGAAGAGCTTTGAGACAATCCCAATAATTTAGGTGCTTTATTGCGTCTATGCGTGCCGTATGTTCTCTGTATTCCCTCCATTTCAGCAATCTCTCCTGCTCTGAAGGGGGAAGCGAGTACTGAGCAGTACTCAAGACGGGACAACACAAGTGACTTGAAGAGTACAACCATTGTGATGGGATCCCTGGATTTGAAAGTTCTCGTAATCCATCCTATCATTTTTCTGGCTGACGCAATACTTGCTTGGTTATGCTCCCTAAACCTTAGGTCGTCGGACATCATTATTCCCAAATCCTTGACATGCTGTTTTCCGACTATGGGCAGATTTGATTGTGTTTTGTGCCCCGTATTATGTTTAAGGGTCTCATTTTTACAGTACCTGGAATTTATCAGTTAAATATATTAATTTCTGTTTGTATTTTTCAAAATCTTCAACTGAAGTAACTTTTATGCTGATTTTTGTGTCATCTGCAAAAGATGATACGAAGCTGTGACTTGTATTTGAGTCTATATCTGATATGAAAATAAGGAACAGCAGTGGTGCAAGGACTGTATCTTGAGGTACAGAGATTTTAACTGCGCTTGGACTCGATTTTATTTGATTGACTGTTACTCCTTGTGTTCTGTTCAATAGAAAATGGAATATCAAGTGTCCTATTTTACCTGTTATTCATTTTGTGTATCACTCCATACCTTGCACGGTTACCTTGCGATGTTTTCGGGGCTCAACATCCCCGCGGCCCGGTCCTCGACCAGGCCTCCTCGTGGCTAGACTGGTCAACCAGGCTGCATGGACACATTTACATAATACCTTTGTGAAGTCCGTGTATACCACATCTGCATTCTGGTTTTGTTATAATAAAGAAAATCTGAATGAATTAATGTATATCTGAACTTTGTTCAGTTGTATTATGTGGTGTATTAGGCGGAGTCTTAGCTGCGTACTCTAGTATACTTAACCTTCAACATTTCTGACAGCTGTTTATGCGGAAGTGTTGTCTAGCAGTGTGTGCCAGGCCAAGCTTTAGTTCCTGGGGCCCGACTTTTCCAACTGTCGGTCTTGTACTGCCAGTACTCCTGACCCATTTATTTCTTGTCATTTAATTATCTGGTCATTATAAACTGTGGGTGTAAGTGGCCTGCACTATTTTCCCTTGTGTGTTGGCGGCCTTGTGGCCACCAGGGTCATTATGTGGTGAAGAAGTATACGGGTCGGGGGTCAGTGTGTTATACTGCCTACAGCTGTACAGGCGGAGCTTGGCAACTAGTACTCAGCATGTAGACACATTTAAATGAGTAAAGTAGGCTAGCTTTGTTCAAAGGTAGGGAGAGGTAGAACTACGAGGAGGAGGTAGACACCAGAGGTACAAGTGAGAGTGTGAGAGGTCATAAACAACTGGCTCTAGTGTGAGAGCCCTCAACAGGAGTACTGGCGGCCCGGACCAAGGTGTGCTTCACACTGACCCAGGACTCCAAGTTATCTGTCACTATCATAAACACTCTCAACCAACTTGTTACATTAGACTATGGCTGTTGGGGAGGGAGACCCGCCATCCTCCCTCCACCAACATCCAAATGTGAACTAGGCAGATTACTTATCCTACAGTAATACTGACTCTCCACACCTTCTGTTCTGGTGATTGTACGCTCCTTTGGCCTTTTATCCTGCAGTGATTATCGCACATTCCAAATGTCATTTTGATTAGGATTGGTGATTGTACACCGTCATTTATTATTGGTAAATCGTACACTGGAGGTGTGAGTGGTGTAGCCACTGGTGAGTGTTGAGAGGTGGTGTGGTGAGGGGTTAGTGTGTGAGGAGCCGTACTGCAATAATAGTAGACACCTTTGAATAGTGTTACCCAACCCGTCCTCTTACTAATTACCTCACTTTTCGCTCGTATGCGCACTAAGCCTAAAAATCGCCGTATTAGAAAATGGAAGCGGCTCGAGTGACGTACTGTCTCGTTTTCTGTTTTGGGTCCTCTGGCTTAGTCTGTTAGCTTGGGAGAGGACACTTTAAATTACCGGTTTTCATGACGGTTTGTAACTTTAGGAGACCTTCCTGCTTCCATAGCCTACCAGAGCACCCGAAACTCGCGGTTTGGCTCCATGTCATTTGGAAAATTAATTTCCCCTTTTTTTTCGTTAATTCCAGTACAGCGATTTTTGGCCGTAATTCGCACGAGCGGAAAGCGATATAAATTGTAAGATGCCAGACCTACAGGACCACCGGCCAGGGGTCCACCAGGACCACCGGCCAGGGGGGTCCACCACACACCTGTACTCGCTCCCTCCAACACTACACTCTGGGCTGCCAGACCTACAGGAAGGATATCCCTCTATATCTGAGTATCTACATGTATCTGACCCTAGTTCTACCTATCTCTACATCAAATTCTTTGGAATTTAAGCGACTGAATGTATACGCATTCTAAAGCAATCCATCCTCCGAATTGACAGTACGGTTTAATACTAAGTGTAATAAGTACAATTCCTGACTGTTATGAATAGTACATAATTGCACTTGCTTGTGCTGTTACATTTACCTCCCCATTTTTGGAGGACGGGTTGTTGTAAAGCTGAGAATGGGCCTTGATAGGTCAAGTTGGCGTGTCTAGCGTTGTGTACGCTTGTGATAGTCTGAACAACTTCACATTGTGCGCCTGACAAGTGGTGACTAGAGTGGGAGGTAATGACTGGAGTGTAGGTGTTACTGGTGTACTGTAACACCGGTGTTTTGTGGTATTAGTTGTGGCTGTGTTGGGTTATGTTGTGGCTGTGTTGGGTTATGTTGTGGCTGTGTTGGGTTATTTTGTGTTGTGGCTGTGTTGGGTTTTGTTGTGGCTGTGTTGGGTTATTTTGTGTTGTGGCTGTGTTGGGTTTTGTTGTGGCTGTGTTGGGTTATGGTTGGCTGTTATAACTAATGTTTTGCTGCAGATGTCAACCCACTGTGATGTCTTGCTACAGATGTGAACTAGCTGTAATGTCTTACACTTCACACCCGCCACCATGGCATCACCACTACTACTCTCCCCCCTCCCCTCCCCCACAACAATTTCCTGGTGCTTACATTTACCAAGAATTAGACTTGAGAAGTACTGGTGTGAGCCCAAGAGTGCGCCATATACCCGGTGTATGGGTCACGCAGGTATTGTCTTCAACACTTACTGACCACCAGCACGGTCACCAGTAATGGCCAGAAGCGCCCGCGCGGGAAACATTGCCTTGCTTTTACCTAAATGTTTACATCGCCCAGCGTAAGCTCTTGGGCTCCGTCTTTGTAACTGTCGGTTATCTAACTTAGTGACTCCCGTCTTATTTATTTCTTGTCATATCTGTTATTATCATAGCTTCAACTCTCTTTTTTTGTTCCTTTAATATGTATGTCTGGATGACGTTCACCCTATTTCTCCTTTCTTCCAGTGTCATTAGGTTCAGCTCCTTCAGTCTATCTCCGTAGCTCAGTTCTATTAGTTCTTGGACAGTGTTGTAGCACACCTGTGTACCATCACAGTCTTCATTTGTTGATGTTTTCAGTGGATGTGGCCAGACTGGTGGTGCACACCGCCAGTGCTGGGATGGCCTCCAGCACTGGTAACACAGTGTGTAGCCTCCTTGTCCAGAACCCTGGAGGCGCTCCTCCTACGCTCCCCAACATTACTACACCTTTCACCAACCTAGACAAGGATAATTTATATTCACATGATAAAAGATACGTTCGATCAGTGATAGAATACCACATTAAAAATCAGATGAGAGAGTAATTATCATACTGCTCCAATGTGGGACAGAAAACAGATGTTTTCAGCTTACCCGCTCAAACCGTAACGCCAAAACTCTGCTGGGTTTTAAAATACAGATACAAAAGATCATCAGGGCAAATGACAAGCCGCCAGCTTCCTGTCCTCGTCGAGGCCACCAGTATTAGTGGCTTTCAGTTAAATTCTGATAAAACATTTGTTGATGGTTGCTACACGACCAAGACCAGTTGACGTGCACCTCACGAGTGTGTGATTTTGTGTTTTGTTGGTGTCAGTCGAGAGGTAATTTGGTTGTTAGTGGGAGGCGCGTGGTGTTTGTGGCAGTAGTGTGCAGACCTACAGGGTGTGAGACCCACCCCCATGGTCCCACTTGTGGGTGGGTCCACCACGCTACTGCCAGCAGCAGCAGCAGCAGCAGCAGGGAGAGGGGAGAGCGATCAATGCTGCGAGCCCACACCCAGGCGCCACGCGGCCCCCCACACAATCACTTCCCAGCCCGCCCTCCCACACTGGCACCTCCCACATTGTTGCAACCCCCCCCCCCCTCCCACCATAGTGACAAGGTGTCTTAACCGTCTCCCACCCCAAGCTACACCCACCTGCCCAACCTCCTCATAGCAAGCTGGTTGCGGCCATGTTGCAGGTGGGGCGTGTGTGTACACTGGGGAGTGCCGCGTCCCGTCTGGACCCCGCACGCCCTCTTCATAGTGTTGCCGCCAGACGCTGTTAGGCTACAGTGCTGCCCCCTGGATGGTACAGGCACGCACACCTACTGCCTCTCCTGCACGCTACCTGCAAGGTCATGCACAGTACCTGGAAGGTCATGCACAGTACCTGGAAGGTCATGCACAGTGAGATTCAGCGGTATGCCACCAGACTTGTCCCGTAACTGAGAGGTATGAGCTACGAGCAAAGGCTGAAGGAGCTGAACCTCACGTCCCTGGAAAACAGAAGAGTAAGGGGAGACATGATAACCACCTACAAAATTCTCAGGGGAATTGACAGGGTGGACAAAGACAAACTCTTCAGCACGGGTGGGACACGAACAAGGGGACACAGGTGGAAACTTAGTACCTAGATGAGCCACTGAGACGTTAGAAAGAAATTTTTCAGTGTCAGAGTAGTTAGTAAATGGAATGCATTAAGTAGTTGTGTGGTGGAGGCTGACTCCATAAACACTTTCAAATGTAGATATGATAGAGCCCAGTAGGCTCAGGAATCTGTACACCAGTTGATTGACAGTTGAGAGGCGGGACCAAAGAGCCAGAGCTCAACCCCCGCAAGCACAACTAGGTGAGTACAAATAGGTGAGTACAGTGCCTGGAAGGTTACATGGACTGCCAAGTTCAAGTATGTTTATTGAGATAAGCAATAAATACATCTCAAAGGGATAGAGTAGCTTAGGCTATTTCTACCCCCCTTATGGACTGCCTCTCATGTACAGTACCTGTAAGGTCATGCACAGTACCTGTAAGGTTATGCACAGTACCTGTAAGATCATGCAGTGTCTGCAAGGTCATGCTCGCTACATGCAAAGTCATGCTCCCTACCTGCAAGGTCATGCTCCCTACCTGCAAGGTCATGCTCCCTACCTGCAAGGTCATGCTCCCTACCTGCAAGGTCATGCTCCCTACCTGCAAGGTCATGCTCGCTACCTGCAAGGTCATGCTCGCTACCTGCAAGGTCATGCTCCCTACCTGCAAGGTCATGCTCCTTACCTGCAAGGTCATGCTCCCTACCTGCAAGGTCATGCACGCTACCTGCAAGGTCATGCTCCCTACCTGCAAGGTCATGCTCGCTACCTGCAAGGTCATGCACGCTACCTGCAAGGTCATGCACGCTACCTGCAAGGTCATGCTCCTTACCTGTAAGGTCATGCTCCCTACCTGCAAGGTCATGCACAGTGCCTGGAGGGTCCCCACGGGGCCTGGAGGGTCACCACGGGGCCTGGAGGGTCACCACGGGGCCTGGAGGGTCACCACGGGGCCTGGAGGGTCACCACGGGGCCTGGAGGGTCACCACGGGGCCTGGAGGGTCACCACGGGGCCTGGAGGGTCACCACGGGGCCTGGAGGGTCACCACGGGGCCTGGAGGGTCACCACGGGGCCTGGAGGGTCACCACGGGGCCTGGAGGGTCACCACGGGGCCTGGAGGGTCACCACGGGGCCTGGAGGGTCACCACGGTGCCTGGAGGGTCACCACGGGGCCTGGAGGGTCACCACGGGGCCTGGAGGGTCACCACGGTGCCTGGAGGGTCACCACGGTGCCTGGAGGGTCACCACGGGGCCTGGAGGGCCACCACGGGGCCTGGAGGGCCACCACGGGGCCTGGAGGGCCACCACGGGGCCTGGAGGGTCACCACGGGGCCTGGAGGGTCACCACAGATGTATTAAGCTTGGTGCCAGTGCCGGAATGGAGACGAGAGAGGTACAATATTGAGATAAGACAAAATGCAGAATAGACCCTGGGCAGAATGGAGGTGCCACAGACACAGTCACAGAACACTTTATAAACATCACAGGTGCACCCCTACACATTATCCTTCCAGGGCCTGTGGGCCGCTCCAAGCAACAGCCTGTTGGACCAAGTTACCACAAGTGAAACTTGGCCCAGTGCTGAGCTTGGGGAGTAGAAGAGTTTCCAGAACTATCTCCAGGTATAATGTCATCAGTGCCAGTGTTGGGGAGTAGAGTAAGCAGTGCCAGTGTTGGGGAGTAGAGTAAGCAGTGCCAGTGTTGGGGAGTAGAGTAAGCAGTGCCAGTGTTGGGGAGTAGAGTAAGCAGTGCCAGTGTTGGGGAGTAGAGTAAGCAGTGCCAGTGTTGGGGAGTAGAGTAAGCAGTGCCAGTGTTGGGGAGTAGAGTAAGCAGTGCCAGTGTTGGGGAGTAGAGTAAGCAGTGCCAGTGTTGGGGAGTAGAGTAAGCAGTGCCTGGGTTGGGGAGTACAGTGATTATTGTGAGTCTGTATTTCACTTGTGGGTTCAGTTTTGAAGTGATGGAGAAAAGTGTTAACTGATAACTGCTAATTGATGCAAGTGTATGAATAGTCTCTCAAGACTGATTTGTCACTAGACTTCAATTTCTCACACACATTCTGTTCCTGCTGTTGAGTTCCAGGTGATCACTAGTCTATTCTTGACTAGTTTTCCCAGTACAGTATTTTGCAGCAATTGAGTTTCAGATGTTAGGAGCCGGTCGGCTGAGCGGACAGCACACTGTACTTGTGATCCTGTGGTCCTGGGTTCGATCCCAGGTGCCGGCGAGAAACAATGGGCAGAGTTTCTTTCACCCTATGCCCCTGTTACCTAGCAGTAAAATAGGTACCTGGGTGTTAGTCAGCTGTCACGGGCTGCTTCCTGGGGGTGGAGGCCTGGTCGAGGACCGGGCCGCGGGGACACTAAAAAGCCCCGAAATCATCTCAAGATATAACCTCCTACTGTAGTTGATTGTATCTTCGTCTCCTTTCTAAATAATTGATATCATGTTTGCTGTCTTGTATTTGTGGAAGATTACTGTCTCATTATCACCTAAGGTAACTTTATGTATATTGTGTTTACATGGCAAGATAAACCACTTGTAATAGACCTCGTGTGGGTGTCCAGTTCTAACACAACAAAAAGGGGCCTTTGAATATTTTCTATGACATAGGGAATTATTTTATTTCAAGATTCATTCTACATTTACATATTCTTCTGTGATGGTTTCAGCTGTTCAGATCTGTAAAATTCTATTTTTTTTTTTTTTTCAAAGACTTAGTATGTATAAATTTTGCCTGTTAATTTGCCTCGCAGAAATCATGCAAAATAAACCGGGAGCCGGTCGGCCGAGCGGACAGCACGCTGGACTATGATCCTGTGGTCCTGGGTTCGATCCCAGGCGCCGGCGAGAAACAATGGGCAGAGTTTCTTTCACCCTATGCCCCTGTTACCTAGCAGTAAAATAGGTACCTGGGTGTTAGTCAGCTGTCATGGGCTGCTTCCTGGGGGTGGAGGCCTGGTCGAGGACCGGGCCGCGGGGACACTAAAAAGCCCCGAAATCATCTCAAGATAACCTCAAGATAAACATTCCAAAACTCAAGCTATATTGAAGTGTATATAATGGAAATTAAAATGTTGATCCCACTAACATTTTTGGTTATAAATGCATTTGTTATGTCTTGCAGTCAACATAACTGCAGCATTTATTTTACAAATGCTGCAAAAAAAAAGAATGTTCCTAAAATTTCCTTAGCCTTAGTCATTGGGGCTATGGAACTGATCTTGGCAGTACAACTTTTGGAAGTAAAAATTTGGATGTGTTTGTTGAGTCAGTAAACAAGTTGGGGAATATAAAGTGCTGTAATGTCATATTGAAAAGAAGCCACATGTGTTTTGTGTTATTATTTTTGTGTTTTTTTAATATCTGAAAATGTGCATTTTTATATACTAGTACTGGTAATGTTTAAGACCCTCGTGATTCTGGCTTAATTTTGTAATAGACATTTTACATAGAGTGGAAGCTGAAGGGCGTCTTGAGCTTTATGTATGATTTAGCACTATATAACATGCATACCTTGTGTACTGTATATAGAACAAGCAGAGAGAACATTATGGTGGTTCAGTGATGTGTAATCCAAGCAGTGATGAACTTCATTGTGTTGGTCACTGGATGTGAAGATCCCAAACACCTGGAGAAGAAGTGACTGTTGTGTTGAAGAGATACTCTATTGGTAAAACTTAATATGAAAGTGTAAAATAGAATAACTATAAAACTAAAATCAATTAATAAAATTAAAAGAAAACTCGAATATTACAAGACAAAAATGCTGGCTTCAGTAATCCATAATAGAGGTACATATCTAGAAAATCTAATGTTGAATAATGATGAATGATGTAGGCAGTAAGTGTGGCTTGTCATTGCAGGTGTTGAGTTTTTTAAATAAAGAAAAGACAGACAGGTCACAGCATTTACCGGTGCGTTATTGGAAAGGCAGAGAGGATGTGAGTGTGGAAAAGATAGTGACAATTGTGCCAATATTCTAGCACCACACCCATCATCAGAGCAAGTAAACTAGTTAACCAGGCAGGGGTAGAGAGCCAGCACAGGGGCCATCCCCGGGGCACTGGTGGGCAGGGCTGAAGACGGGTGGTGGCCCGGCTTATGCCACCTCTTGGGATGCCAGTGTTGGTGTGTGACAGCATGTGGACCATAGCCTAGAAGCTCAAGTGGTCAGTGGTGTGTCCTCGTGCCCTTACCTCCTTCACCTGCTCGTCCTGTAGCTATTGTATGGCCGCAGTCATGAATTTCCTACCAGAGTAAGTTATTACATCGCTGATCTCCATTTTATGTATTGGGTATCCTCAGGTTTCTTATGGTTTTCACTTGATTATTATTATTATGTTTTAGTTCAATATCTTGAGAATGCCTTTGTGTATAAGCTTGACACTTTAAACCCTCATTCATTAAAGTATATAATCAAAAAATATAAATGCCTTTCATAAATGAAGCCATGCAGTCCTCTGGTGACTATATTTAGAACCACTTCAAACTTTCGCTTGGGGGTTTGACCTTGAACAATATCTTGACAACGAATAAGAATTTTTCCATCAAAATTTACACACACACACACACACACACGCACACGCACGCACGCACGCTCTGATATCAGAGGATACTACTATACCAGTAGTCCCAATTTAAATTTCTACATTAAGAAGTTTTTCAGGTACAGTATTTCCAGTAGTTACCTCATGGGTTTATTCCATTTTCTTTTATATCTATTGAGCCAGTTCACTCTGTTACAGTACTGTACTCAACAATACACTTTTAAATCTCACATATCGCTATTTGTATGGGAGTTACGTTTACTTGTGTGGCAACATCTCTGTCATTGGATCACATCTTTGCATTCCTCCCCTCATTTTCTTCAAATATCAGTTCCTCTCTTATCATTTCTCATCAGCTTCTGTGACAGTGGTCATGTCATTTCTTTCCTGGCTTTCTTTGTATTGCCATTTGATGCCCAATAAAATATGTATATAATTTCTTATCATTTGGCTTTGGTGGAGCCTCTCTTGCTTTTGAGATGGATATCTCATTTGTTCCTGTCAAATTGACTAGGATGTTTTTTCATCTTGTCAATTTCTATCAAATTGACTAGGATGTTTTTTCATCCTGTCAATTTCTATCAAATTGACTAGGAATTTTTTTTTTCCTACTTGTTCTTTGGATCACGTCTTGGCATTCTAAAGATTTGCTCTGCAGTACCGCATATTGCTGAATCTGACTTCCTGGTTTTGTTCCAATGTCCTGATGATTATTCTCTCCCTCTTCAGCATTCTCCATCTTTTTAGCTAAGAATGAAATTTCCAATTTTCAGAGTGATCTCTTGATTGTTGATGCTTGATTTGTGTGGTTGGTGTAATTACCTAAGTGTAGTTGCTGTATGAGAGCTACACTCGAGGTCTCCTGTCTTCCCAGCACTCGTCATATAATGCTTTAAAACTTCTGATGGTAGATTATTATCCTGTGGCCTCTGTGCAGAATTATGTTCATTCTTTTCGTGCTTCTTGGGCGAGTGCTTTTTTTTTTTTAATGTAACATCCTTGGCTCCATGTTCCAAGGCTTGGTTCTCCCAGGTCATCTGGAGAATGGTTCAGTTCAGCCAGCCTACTGTTTCTCCTTGTAGTGAAGGAAAAACAAGTTTCTCCATGATGTGTGTAACTACTCCACGTGGTCCTTGTTTTATGTCTAAGTCTAATATGGAGACTTGGGTTATCTAGTGGTCCAACAAGGATTGGTCACTTGTTATCTAATGGATGTCCCTCATCTTTGCCACGATTGTGTGGTGCTTGGGCTGGTGATGCACTGGTAAGGACTCTCTTTTCCTATGTCCTGTTTTACTAATATTTTTTTTTTACATTGCCAGCATGTTGTCCTCTCCAAGGCACCTTTGTGAGTATAATTGTGGTCCAGAGAGCTACTGAGGATGCTGGTTCAGAAGTAGTGGTCATTGTATTGAGATCTAACTTTCAGGACCGCCCCCTGTATCTCCCCATTCCTCCTCCATTGTTCCTTTTCCCCATAGGGTTTAGAGGCTTTCTGGACAGCCCCTTGAGTAAGGAGGGTGGCTGGCAGGTACTCCAGATAGACTGGGCTTCCATCCAGTGACAGTCTAAGTCAGCGGTACAAATTTGATATGGTACAAAATTAGTTTATTCATTGCAATATATTGTTTGCTTTATTTATTTTAATTAAGAACAATGGTTTTGTTTCTCCTGTGATTTTTCTGGGCAGTGTTCTGGTTGTAGGTTAATATTCCAATGTATTCTCCTCATCCTTCTAGAAGATATAAGAATCTGGTCTTGATTTCTAGTTGACTTGAGCAAGTCCAGCGGTCCTGTAGGTTATCTGAGACTCTGCAATAGTTGTTCCATTATGTTCCATGGAGCTACTCAGGGGCTGTCCACAAACAACCATTTCATTAAACCTTATGCTATATTTCTGGGGGGAGCCCCTTCGACTCCCCGGAGCTTATTAGGCTGATATGCTAATGTCAGACCCTGGCATCAGTCATATGTATGGAGTTCTTAGGCCTCCCGGGGACCACGAGCCAGAATCTGGGCCCCCTCAGAGAGGCACGAGGAGCAATGGGCTATAGAAACCGGTGTGTGGTTGGAAGCATTCTATGTCTGCCATTGACTGGGTTAGGCACCCAGAATGGTAGGTGTCCCAAAATAAACCCTAGCTGGTGAAAAAATTGCTACCAAAAGACGAACTGTTGGACAGGACTCCCCAAACAAAAACGAGGAAATGAGCATGACTGAGCAGCTCCCCCTGCATCGGGAGGGAAAAGGGGGAGCCCCTTACCACCCGCACCGACTATCCACCCCTCAGTTCTGTGGCTGATATAAGACCTTGGCGGTCGTGTGACTCTGGCTCCAGAATTGTCTCAGTGTTGTGCCTTGTGGTGTGGTTCTGTCAATTGGGGGTGTGCGAGCCAGGAGTAATTTCACCAGTACTCGGGCTGCATGTGCCTAGGGTTACCTTTCACAAGTTACTCGGGACCTACCTCCGCCTTGGTATTTTGCTGCTTGGTGATTGCCTGCGCTTGGAGTCAGCTGGGGTGTTTCATGCGCCCCTGTTTGCTTCTGGGTACCTTCCTTTGAGGTTACCTTGAGGTATTTTTAGGGCTTAGGGTCCCCGCTGCCCGGTCGTTGACCAGGCCTCCCGGTTGCTGGACTGGTCAACCAGGCTGTTGAATGCGGCTGCTTGCAGCTTGACCTATGAGTCACAGCCTGGTTGACCAGGTATCCTTTGGAGGTGCTTGTCAAGTTCTCTCTTAAACACTGTGAGGGGGTCGGTCAGTTATGCCCTTTATGTGTAGTGGAGGTGTGTTGAACAGTCTTGGGCCTTCGTAGGAGGTAGCTTTGTCACTGGTAGGGGGGCAAGATACTGTGAAGCTAGTTTTCACTTTATAACAGTGGCCAGCTCTGTTCTGCCTGTGTCGTCGTACTCATGCGGGGTTTTTCTCTTTGTTTTCTGCCTGGTTGGGGGGGGGGGGGAGTCTTTGTGTGGTGACCCCTCTCTTATTGTATTTTTGGTGGTCCTCTGCTACGTCTCCATGTGTGTGTACATGACGAGGGGGTACAGCACTAGTAGTTTGCTTGGTAGTTTGCTCGGTAGCTCTAGGGTTTGTGCGGGAGTCTGAACTTTGCTGTGATCGGGTCGGGTTTGGATTTGTCAGCTGTGCTGGCTCCTTCGCGGACGTCTCTTCCGCCTCTCTTGCGATCGCTGGGTTCGGCCTCCGAGTGCCTTACGTCGGCTGCTGAGTCGCCGGCTTCCATTTTATTTTTTTTGGCTGTACTCTAATGTACGTATATAATAATTAATACCTTTGTCATTGTTCAATGTACAGTATCTTTATTCAGTGCCTTGGCGCTTACCCGAGCCCTTGCTCGATGTGTTCAAGGACACTTTGTCTCTTGGCTGGGGCTTTGTGACCAGAGCTCACCAAGCCGGCCAGGGGCAGTGGAGTTCGTCCTTCCATCGAGCATACAGCACGGCGCAGGAGTTCGTGGCTGTGTGGATGTCGCTTCGGAGGGTTCGGGTCGCTCACGGATTGACAATCCGACTCCATTCAGACTGCTTCCCGGTGGTTCATTGCCAGAACTGCAGGGGGTTCAATGAGGTCCTTGACTCTTTGGGGCTGGTAGCTTCGGGTGACTCGTCTGCTGAGTTCTCGGGGTTTGGCTTTCCTGATCGTTCACGTTCGGGGGTGTCCAACATCCTGGTGGACAGCCTGTCTTGGTTCATTCCCCTGTCCATGGAATGGACGAGTGATGCCAACTTGTTCATTTGGCTCTGCTGGACGTATGGGCTCCTGGAGGTGGCCCTCTTCGCGTTGGCGTGGTCGCAGCGTCTCCCGATATGTGGCACCCTTCCCCGACTGCAAGGCCATCCGGGTCGATGCCTTCAGGTAGGACTGATCGAGGTGGGGTTACCTGTACCTCTTTCCCCCAGTCCCACTCTTGCTTCGGGCTCTAGCTCGCTTGGAGACTTACCTAAAGAGATTAGTCCTGTTGGCCACTTTGTGGCCGGCCCAGCCTTGGTTTCAGGGGCTGCTTGCTCGGTGTCCGAACCCGGAAGTCTTCCCACGGCTCTGCCTCTTTCAGCAGATCAGGTTAGTCCATTACAAAGCTGGTTCAATTTTCTCCTCCAGTCTTTGTGTCTAGTTTTTCTGATGTGGGTCTATCACCACTTGTATGGTGAGCAGGTGGCTTTGTTGATGGTGTCCCACCTACATATCTCGTCTCGGCGGCAGTATGAAGTTTCTTGGCGGTCCTTCCATTATTTCTTGTCCCTTCGTAGGTTCTTTTCTATTTTGAATTGGGTTGTCTTGTCCTTCCTTTCATGGTTTTTTCTGGACCATCATCTTATGCTGAATACTGACGCCTCATGTCATCCTGGTCGTTGGACCGGGTGTTCTTTTTTTTTCTATCTTCCTCTCGGTTTTTTGTGGCCCCTTCGGTTCAAGATTGTTTTGCGAAGGCTCGTTTCTTGTTGACTTTGGTCTCTGGGGGTCAGGTTGGGGAGCTTCATGCTCTTCTCCGGCACAGAGGTTTCTGCTCCTTAGTTCCTGGTGGTAGGTTTGTTTGTTTGCAGCCATCTCCTTCTTTTCTGGCAAAGACTGAGATTGCTGCTTTCCAGAGAGGGTCCTTGGGTTGTTGATGCTTGGTTGGTTTGACCAGGGGGCATCATGTGTTGTGTCCGGTTGCAGCTCTTTGCCATTACCTGCGCACTACGGCCTCGGTGGCCGGGGACATGTTTGGGTTGACCCGGTTTTCCTCCTTCCCTGTTCCAGGATTCGGGTCTCCCAGGTCGTCCGCAGGATTATTCGATCCAGCCAGCCTGTGATCTATCCTCGTGCCTATGATGTTTGTAAGTTTGCTGCGCTGCACTGGCTGCCATCTTTGGTAACATGTCTTGGGCTGACATTCGGGCAAGGGGGTTTTGGAGGTCGAACAGGGTCCTGGTCACTCACTACCTGGTCAGTGTTCCTGGCCATATTTGGGCATGTGTCGCATTGGGTCGGCAGTTGCAACCCGTTGTCTTGACTTCAAGTTGAGGAGCTAGTGGCGACCGCCTCCCCGGTAAATCCCTCGTTTTATCTTGGGGTAAGTAGCTCCAGGGAGCTGAAGGGGTTTTCCCAGAAAACCAGCGATGAATAAAATGAAACACCATTTTCTGGGTGAGACCCGGAAGCTCCTCGGCAACCCTCCCTCCCTCCTCTCCGTTCGGCAGTTTTCGCTAGTTTTGACATTCGTCCTCAGAACTTAAGGGTAGATAGCTGGTAATTACCTAAGTGTAGTTACAGGATGAGAGCTACGCTCATGGTGTCCCGTCTTCCCAGCACTCTTTGTCATATAATGCTTTGAATCTACTGACGGTCTTGGCCTCCACCACCTTCTCACCTAACTTGTTCCAACCGTCTATCACTCTGTTTGCGAAAGTGAATTTTCTTATATTTCTTCGGCATCTGTGTTTAGCTAGTTTAAATCTATGACCTCTTGTTCTTGTGTGGCGTGTGGCGGGGTCTGGGGCTTCCCCTTTCCCTTTCCGGGGCGTGGGGAGCTGTGCAGGCAGTGACAGTGGTGACGTCATGCTTGTTTGCTCGTTTTCGTTTGGGGAGTTCTGCCCAACAGTTTGGCTTTCGGTAGCAATTGTTTCACCAGCTAGGGTTTGTTTTGGGGCACCTACCTTTTTGGGTACCTGACCTGGTTGATGGCAGGCATAGAATGCTTCCAATCACACAGGGTTTCTATAGGCCATTGCTCCTCATGCCTCTCTGAGGGGTCCAGGTTCTGGCTTGAGGTCCCCGGTAGGCAGGCCTAAGAACTCCGTTTAGTTTACTGATGCCAGGGTCTAATACATTCATATCAGCCTGGATAGCTTCGGCGAGCCTCTGACTCTCGCTCAGAAAATGGCGTTTCATTACATTCAATGCTGGTTTTTTGTACACAGAATTAAAAATGAGTATATTTTTATCACATTTAAATAGAAAACTGATTTAACTTTTAAAATTTATTCTAGTTAAATACATAATGAATCTCTTGCCATCTACCTGCTACAGTACAGTGCTTAGTGCTGCTAGTAATTTAAGCATTTGGTTATGTATACTGTTACTAACAAGTATTTTTATTTTTTAATCTTTTAAGATAATTTCATACCTTTGAATATGCTTCTTCCTTTTTAAATTATCTACAGTTTTTTTGAGTGTGAGAGATTCTTGCAGTTCTAAAATATTGTATTGTACCTAATACTTATACACAGTAAGACTTAAATACAATTCTTTGGTGTTTTGTTTGCAGTATAAAGAAGCGTGTTAAGAAAGGTGGTGGGAGCCGCACCCTGCCGTCCACGGGAGGAACACCAACACGAGGGGTTGACAGTCCCGGTGGAGTCCGGGGCAACACACCCATCGATCCATCTGAAGCCATTGGTTGGGCTGTAGTCAAATACAACTATCAAGCTCAGCAGATGGATGAACTTTCTCTAGTTAAAGGTACTTTCTACTTTACAGTACTAGGAAATTTGGCATGTAACTTGTGAAGCTTTTTGAAAAGGCATTGAATTTTCTACTTTTATTCATACCATATGCATGTCAAGACAGGTAATTATCACAGTGTTATGTTGTTATACATTAAATTTTTGTAGTTGAAAATAAAAATATTTTTCAAATGTTTATCTTATTAACCTTATTTTGATAATGAACTGTATTCTATATTCTGACTTTAATAGGTGCACTAAACCCTTGGTTTAAAAATAAATAATTTTTTGCAAAAGCCATAAGAATGCTATCCAGTAAGTACATATTCATTAACATAAGTTAATTATACAGTATTGTGTTGAGCTCAATTATCCAGTGACATTTTTCTCCATTCACTCTTAAACTTTCTCACAAATCATGGGGTTACAATTAAAATATTAAAATCTTTGGCAGACTAGTACGTAGTTCCTTATTAGTTCTCAATAATCCAGTCAGTTGAGAGTGCCTAATGAGATGGATTTTCTGTAAAGAATTCAGTGCAAGATTCTTGTCTTTTACCTTTTGAAGATTATTGTCGTGTCCTCAGATAATCTTCAGGGTTTGCTAATAAAAAAAATTTGGTTTATTTTGTAAAGTTAATGCAAGTTTTATACCTTTCCTGAACAAGAATTTTAAAGCCAAGTTTTCTCATTGCAGTACTCTACTGTACAGATAACGTGCTTAATATCATAGATATATTTACTAGTATTATGATTTAGAATTTGAAACAGGAGTTATGTATTTTGGCTATTTGAATTCTAAAATATATATTAAATTTTGCAGGTACAAGGGTACTAATCCTTGAGAAGAGTAACGATGGATGGTGGCGAGGTCATTACAATAACCTGGTTGGGTGGTTCCCTTCTAATTACACCACAGAAGAACCCACAGAGGAGGACCACACGTACACTATGGCAGAAAACGTGCTTGATGTTGTTGTTGCGCTATATTCTTTTACTGCACAAAATGAACACGAATTAACATTCACGAAAGGAGAAAGGATGGAAGTTCTGGATCGACCGCCATCTGATCCAGAATGGTACAGGGCTCGAAACACTCAAGGCCAGGTACATGTTTGTGAATGAGTCAAGGGGGAAAATAAATTAAGGTGAAAGAACAGAGGAAGTTAGTTTGGTTGAAAAGGGCATTGAAATAAATGAATGTGTGTAAACCACCTAAAGAACACTACACATGCACTAGTAGAGAGATACAAGATATTCTTATTAAGTCTCAAAGTACAATCAAGAGTATTTATGTTAACTTTTTAGAAGAAAATTAGCTAGTGAATGCTTAATTTATTGCTTATTATATTTCTTAGTTCAGTACAGTACTGTATTTGTAATATGAAATATTGCTCAGAACCATACAGTAGAAAAAATATTGAATTTGTAATGAAAAATACAGGTTTGAATATGAAAATCACCTCTCTGATCTATATCATCTGATTAAACCCTAAGGCGAGACCCAATGAGGCCTTGGACAAGGATTAGGGCAGTCAGGCAGGAGACATTCTTGGTGTCAGCATCACATGAAATTTTTCAAGTGGTTCCTTCAGGATCATTAAAGGTGCAAGGTGATCACTAGAGATCAGCTTATTCTAGCCAGAATTGACTGGCAGAGCTGCATTCCATAAGAATTCAGAGTAATGTAAGATGTCTCCCTTGTGATCAAACACTAGATGATGACGTATAGTCATCACAATGCAAACCTCCGATCCCTTGTACTTTACATATTTTCTTAGGCACATAATATGACGCAAACAGGAGAAAAAGGAAAGGACCAGAGGCAACTGAACGGCACAGCTCAAAGGTGCTCGTCATTAATCACTATGTATTTCTGAGATATTGTATTTGGTTGCATTCCAAGGAAAGCATCATTCATGGACAATAGAAAACAGAACCAAACAAAAGGGGGAACTCACCCAAGAGTAGCAGTGTGCCAACTGGAAGTTTGTGTGTAGCTATAGGCACACACTGTTCTTGCAGGCAGGGTATTTTTTTTCTTTCTATGAACTTTCTTTACAACTCTGTAAAATCTCAGGTGGTCTACCAAAATCCTCATATGCAGATCCCAGCACAAACATAACCAAGAAGGTGGCTTTGTAAATTGCAAATTTATGAATACTGTATATTATTGACTCTAGGATTGGCCTGAGGGAGGCAGATAGACCAAGAAACTGAACTTATTCAACACTGTACACATGTCATTTCTGGCCAGCATGCACTGATGAACACTGGGTGTTTGAGTGAATCAGTTATATAGGTACGTAAAGACCTGGGTGATTCAGAGTCAAAGCTCCCTGGGTACCACCTTGGTCAGTCTCCTGAAGGTTCTGAGAACCAGATTTAGCTTAAAGGAAAGAGCCCAGAAGTGGCAATACGTCACCCACATGGAGCTTAGAAAATTCCTGAACCTCAGTTGAATTAACACACGTAAATAGACCTCCTGTAGTTAGATGGACACTAGCCAAGAGTTGGGGATGAATCCAAAAGACCATAACTGATGTGGTAATACAGAAAGTTGGACAAGGGATGAATCCCCACAAAAATCGAGGATCATTCTCTTGGTAGAACGTAACTTCACCACTGGGAAGAGATGGGACTTTAATAGAAGAAAATATGCCATGTAAATCACGCACCAATCTATAGATGGAATACAGAATTATATGAACATGTTTGCTGATGATGCTAAGATAATAGGGAAGATAAGAAACATAAATGACCCCTTTTCTCCAAGGAGTTCCGGACCAACTGGGCTGTGGTGGGTATGTGGGCCTGCGGGCCGCTCCAAGCAACAGCCTGGTGGACCAAATTCTCACAAGTCATGCCTGACCTCAGGCTGGGTTTGGGGAGTAGAACAACTCCCAGAACCCCATCAACCAGGTATCAACCAGGTCCTTCAAGAAGACCTGGACAAAATAAGTATATGGAGCACCACTTGGCAAATGGAATTTAACACTTTGGCGTACCCCGCGCGCCACCCCCTCAACTGTGCGATTTGGGTCCCAGGGTTTCACGGGAGCGCGCATAAATTCTGAAAAGTGTATACTCTCTTCAACTTTGTCACCTTAATTCTCGTCCTACGAGATTAAATTTGGTATCATTGTGTTCGCAATAGAATTCTCTACAGCACTAAATGCATATAAACTCCAAAAGCCCGGCTAATTACCCGCAGCAAACAGAGAAAGTGCGAACGAGTTACCCAGGAGAGCGCAAACGCGATAAAATGTTTTCACTATTTTCACTCTGGTCACCTCAATTTTTGTCCTAGGTCTTTCATTTTGGTCTCAATGGGTTCGCAATAGCATTCTCTATAGGAACATTAGCATATAAAATAAAAAACCTGGTCATGCTCCAACCGCCGATGAGTTGAAGACGGGCCACGCGTTAGCCGCGAATGAGCGCTCAGACGCCTTCCAGCTACACTCCCAATTCCCGCCCTATTCACGCCTTTCTTTCGCAATTTTCTTCCTGGAAGGGCCTTGTTCATGATCACTATCCATCGTGGAGTAAGCGTAGATAGTTTCTAAAGCCGCAGTAAGAAATATAGCCACGGAAAATAGCCGAAATATTCACACATTTGAGATGCGAGGGGAGGCGACACCGGTCACAACAGTGGAGCGAAAACAATGGGCCGATGGCGTGTGCTGAGCCGCCTGTGGGCCACGAGGTGCAACAAAGAAAATGGGAAGACATCGGCACGCATTTTAAAACCAGTCCCCCAAAAATTGGATAAAAACCTGATTTTTGGCGATTATTTAAAGTGGATGACACAATGCTGCGTCATGCCCGTCATTACCGACAGTAAACAGATGACACAATGCTGCGTCATACCTGGGCGAAAGTGTTAATGTGAATAAATGTCATGCTATGGAACGTGGAATTGGAGAACATAGACCCCACACAACCTATAAATTATGTGAGAAATCTTTAAAGAATTCTGACAAAGAAAGGGATCTAGGGGTACCTGGTTGATACCTGGTTGATGGGGTTCTGGGAGTTCTTCTACTCCCCAAGCCCGGCCCGAGGCCAGGCTCGACTTGTGAGAGTTTGGTCCACCAGGCTGTTGCTTGGAGCGGCCCGCAGGCCCACATACCCACCACAGCCCGGTTGGTCCGGCACTCCTTGGAGGAATAAATCTAGTTTCCTCTTGAAAATGTCCACGGTTGTTCTGGCAATATTTCTTATGCTTGCTGGGAGGACGTTGAACAACCGCGGACCTCTGATGTTTATACAGTGTTCTCTGATTGTGCCTATGGCACCTCTGCTCTTCACTGATTCTATTCTACATTTTCTTCCATGTCGTTCACTCCAGTACGTTGTTATTTTACTGTGTAGATTTGGTACTTGGCCCTCCAGTATCTTCCAGGTGTATATTATTTGATATCTCTCGCGTCTTCTTTCTAGTGAGTACATTTGGAGGGTTTGAGACGATCCCAATAATTTAGGTGCTTTATTGCGTCTATGCGTGCCGTATATGTTCTCTGTATTCCCTCTATTTCAGCAATCTCTCCTGCTCTGAAGGGGGAAGTGAGTTCTAAATAGAAAACTGTCACCTGAGGATGACATTAAGAACATTGAGACAGTGTCTCAATTGTGTCTCCAGACACAATTGCAGCTCATCACGACTGCAGCAAGCAATAATAAAACACAAATGACAATGGAGAGACCTGTCACTGAGACCAGTCTTCCGTGCAACACTCAGTTAATTAAGTTAAACACGATGACAGACAGATGACAATTGATCTACTCAATTTCAATAAAACGAGTACAGATGTTTACGTTACTTAGTGAATCCAATTACGTTACTACGTCTCCAAGACATTCAAATCAAAACACGGTAAACTACGTTAACACACTGTCAACACAGACAGTCAAACAAATCAAACAAGACAATGAAGTCAACAACAGCTTATGGGTAATTAGCAATCCCCGAGTAACCACTCAAGGTTCTGTCACAACTTGACAGCTCAACTTGACTCACGAAGAACTATGTTAACGCTTGGCAGTCACTGAGACCGCTTGACAAACGCTGATTAGTCAACACGATTGCTAATCACCACATACTAATCAAACGACAATCGATTACGTTAAATCAAGACGCTGACTTCGAGAATAATGAACACTAAGTCACACTGACTTCTCAAGATAAATGAACACCGAGTTACATTGGATCAAGATAAATGAACACTAAGTTACACAACGCAGGGGTCACGGAGACCAACATAAACTGTACACAATAATGACACCAAGTCACACAACACTGGGTCACAGAGACCAACACAATATAGTACACAATACAATGCGTAACCACAGCACTGAACAACACAACACACTGACGCTCGTGTCAATAAAACAATTAAGAAATACACACAATACTCTTACTTGTTAATTACAGCATGTCCCCTGGATGTAAAGAACAGAACGCATGGACATGGGTTAAACAACACAGTGATGGTATAATATTGAAACCACACTAAACACAATAAAACACAACAGTTGACACAGTCTCTAAATGTGTAATAATGTAGTGTAAGATGACAACACACTCAAAGTCCAGCTACAGTAGTCACACAGAATAATTGTAGTAGGCCTTTACCTATCGTGCTTCCTCAGGGAATTGAACTCGGTCCCATAGAGGGATTATGGAGAACGAACACCGATTGGGTGATTAAATCAACACTAGGAATTTGGCATAGACGAATGATACAGAGAACAATATGGTTTGAGTACTCATGTTAATTATACCGGTATGACACACCCTTTCACTAACATTCACACTCACTAGTCCCCAGGCTGTTGATTGTAGCTGGAGGCAGCGGAGTGAGGTGAGGGGTGAGGTTTGAGGCAGTTGGATGCTGTCTCAGGGTGGCGGAGGGGTGCACAAGGCGAGGTGAGGCTGTCTTGGCTTGGTTAAGGTGGGGTAACTGCGCACGACACTTAAGGGCGAGAATGGCTTGGCTTCTACACAATTAAACTTTTGGAAGTGCGCTCACAATATACACCGGTTATATACACTAGCATGATTTTTGCTGAAGGCTGACTAAATGCACACTGGAATATCTTAGGGGCACCACGTGACGGCGCACAGGGTGATACCTGGTTGATACCTGGTTGATGGGGTTCTGGGAATTCTTCTACTCCCCAAGCCTGGCCCGAGGCCAGGCTTGACTTGTGAGAGTTTGGTCCACTAGGCTGTTGCTTGGAGTGGCCCGCAGGCCCACATATCCACCACAGCCCGATTGGTCCGGCACTCCTTGGAGGAATAAATCTAGTTTCCTCTTGAAGATGTGGTCCACTGATCATAGAGTGGACGAAATTTAACAGAGTCCCCAACTCCCACAATTTGAAGGTTAAGGCAGTCTTCACTCAAACACTTGGAATCGCATTTCCCGATTCCTTTCTCACAGTTTATTGAGCAATAAAATGACTGATCGTTCATACACAAGCCGATGATACACGATTACTTTGCACAGTTCAGTTGTGGCTGTAGGTAACACATGCGACGGCTAAGATTTCACTCTCGTATCTTTGTTTTATGACTGCTGACGGAGCCCAGCGAATACCGGATTCTGCGACGGTACCGTAGAGCGACGTAGAGCCAGTTTGCTGGCTGCTGCTTGATGTAGACAAGTGAATTACCCTGTTTTGGCCGGAGCAGGACAAGACCCACTTCCACACAGGACAGAGCTTGAGGACAGAATACCCGCCTATTGAGCGGGAGGGACTGAGGTGGCGGCTCCCCTTGTTCCAGACTTGACCAATGGGGTTCGAGCATTGGTGGAGGCCTCATGTCGCCTCCAATCAGGGCGAACCTGCCGGTGACGTGACGTCACGGTGACCGTTGGCTTCAAGGGCCTTCTCTCTCTCACCTTCCTGTTGCTATGCGCCTTAAGGCCAGGTTTCAGGCAAATGCTGTAACTATTCATCCAGAAATGCCACAGCAACAATGATTGGTTCTCCGGATAGCTGACGGCATCAGCTTTCCGAAGATAGCCACTTTCGACCTCTTATCTCCTATACCAAGGGAGATAGCTTTTTGGTGCACACCCGTGCACATCCCTGAAATTTTCTAAGGCCAAAATATAAATTTTTCTTCTACTATCTATTAGGTGTAAGCTAGCTCAGAGGGCAACCTCTGACAATGGAGTTCTTGCCTACCGGGGACCATGAGCCAGAACCTGGCCCCTCTCAGAGAGGCACGAGGAGCAATGGCCTATAGAAACCCCCCCATGTGGTTGGAAGCATTCTATGTCTGCCATCGACTGGGTCTGGCACCCAGAAAGGTAGGCGCCCCAAAGCAAACACCTATTCTGGTGAAAATATTGCTACTAAAAGCCGAACGAGCCGACCCCCCCCCCCCACCCCACCCCCCCTCCCCGGGTGGGGGAAGGGGGAGCCCCAGACCCCAACGCCAGCGATCCAACTGTCAGTTCTTGGCTGATGTGATACTGGCAGTGCGGGTGCTTCTGGCTCCTGCTTTGGTTTCAGTTTTTGTGCCTTGTGGCATGGTCTGTCTCTACAGGTGGTGTGTGAGCCAGGAGTAATATTCTATGGTACTCGGGCTGAATGCACCTAGGGTTGCCTTCCTTAGGTGCCCTGTAAGTACTGCCCTTGGGGCTTGGGGTCACCTTCCACAAGTCGCCGTGGGAACTACCTTCACTGTATCTTTTACTGTTCGGTATTTGGTTGCCCTTGCAATCAGCTGGGGTTTCTGTTGCCCTCGTTTGCTTCTGGGTAGGAGATAGTTTTCATCGCTGGTGGGGCGCAGGGTAGTGCACAGCTAGTTCTCACCTTTTATAGCGGCCGGCTCTGTTCCGCCTGGGTATGTTGTCGTCTTGCAGAGTGTTTCTTTTGTTTTTGTTTTTCTGATTTGCTTGGTAGTTTTGGGCGCCGGTTTGCAGTACCTTGCTTCCCTTAGTGTGTTGCCAAGGCTAAGGGCCCTGGGAAGCCCCACAGGGGCTCTGTGGTCCTATGGATGTGACTCTCGAGTCCCCCTCTCGCTTTGCGCGAGGTTGATCGTTGCTCTGTCCCCTTGTCTCAGGGTGACATTCACCGGTTCTGTCTCTGCCATGCTGCCTGTAGGGTCAGGGGTTCTTTTGATCCGGAGTCGTACGACATTGTTGTTCGTACGTGCTCCTGTTCACCCTCATTATTGATCATGATCTGAGGGTGCAGGCAGCAGCAGCTGCGTTGCATGCTAGGCTCTGTTGCTGCCATGCAATGAGTTGGTCGTTTCCCCGGATGCCCCGAGACTGCCCCATTTTGGTTTTTGGGACCCGGACTTGGGGGTGGGAGTCACTTTGTCTTGGTACTTTCCTCCCTTCCTTCTCCTTCTGTCGTGCATCCCGGTTCTCCCCTCTCTGGCTTCCGGCTACAACCCATCAGTGGGTTCAGGGGCAGGGTGGGGTCTAGTTGGTGTTGAGACTCGGCCGGTTTTGAGGGTGTCCCCTTCTGGGGTAGTGGCGGAGGCATTCGAGCTTGTTTCTCCTGCCGATGCTTATGGGTCTGACCAGTGGGCCCCCTTCCTTAGTATTTTTCAGCTGCCCGGCTTTTTCTTGTGAGGCTGGGGCTATGGGGGGACGGCTCGACTCTGGGTCCCCGGTGTGAGGTTGCGGGGCGGGGGAGGGGTTGACTTTGGGGCCTTGGGCCCCGTTTGACCCCCGTTTGGGTTTTTGAACCCTCGGAGCGGGGCTTGATGTTAATGTTACACGGAGAGGGGTTCTCTTCCGCTCCTTCCATATATGACTTGGACTTGGCGTCTATCCCTCCCCGGGTTCGGTTCCATATTCCCGTAGGTTCCTCGGTCCGTCCTTCCAGAGGTTTTTGGCTTCCCGTGTCCTTTCTCATGTTGTGTGGGTAGCCCTTGCGGCTTACCTCCTGCGTGACCAGGATTATGCTTTAATGTATGGATCTTTGTGTCGGTACTGGGTTCGTTATGAGTTCCAGAGTCGTCATGGTTGGCAGACTGCCCACTCTTTTCGTTGGAGGCTTGGCACACGTTCTGCCGGTCCCGCGCGCTTGTGTGGAGGGGAGGTTCATACTGCGTTGCAGGTTTTCCTGGGGAGCGAATTTGAGCATCTCGGTGCATATTGTTCGCCCCTGCCCTTCCGTGGGATGTTGGTGTAGTGCAGCTTCATGTGCAGGTTCCTTCCCTTTCGGCTGCCTTGGTCACGGAGGACTTGCATACACGTGGCCTGTAGGCTTCGGCCCTGTGTTTTTCTCCCTCCTCGAGCTGTCCTCAGTTTGGCTTGAGTTGGATGCAAAGGTGCTTGGGGCCAGGGCGCATTGCCCTCGGCGGTGCGTGCATCGTCTGCATTGTTGACGCTGTTCGCACCGCTCCTATGGGATGCGGTTTTCGTGGTTTTTCCTTCTCGACTCCCGTGTCAGCAGGCGGTACTTACTTCTTCATTGGATTCTGTTTGGGCCCCCTGGCTCTTAGGTTGTCTTTGCCTTTTTGTCCGATGCTGTTTGCACAGTCTGCGGTTGTGCAGTATCTGCAAGCAGCTTCGGCTTGTTTCCATCCTCTGTCCGACTTGTTGGTTCTCCGGGGGGCTCATGGGGGCCTTCCTGGAATGGTCGTACAAGGGCTCGGGGTTCTTTCCATTGTGGTAGGTCAGTGGAACCAGCTTCAGGGCAGGCGCTGCCTTCGGTTCATCTTTTCTGGTTGGTGCAGGGATTGCTCTATGCGCCACTTGAGTTCTAGTAAAGTGCGTCAGGCCTTTCGCGATTTGTCCCCATGATGGGGAGATGGCGAGGAGGCTCACTCTGGTAGCTTGTGCCTGGTCAAACGATTTACGGGCCTTTAGGATCATTTAGTGCGGCCTGCGATGGCATTGGCTCCTCCTTCGGGGAGTTTGTAGCTGGTGGGGTGGGCCTCTTCTCCTTCACTCTGTCTTGCCATCTCGGAGTGGGTTTGCTAGGGTGTGGTCGAAACAACCTCGTCTCTCAGGTGGGTTCCCGCCTGTTTCCGGTCCTGAAACGGGACTGCACGGACCTCCAGTTCATTCTGGACTAATCACGTATGAACCCGTGGGTTATTGCCCATCCTTTTGGATGACTACTCTGTCTCAGGTCCGTTTTCTGTTGGGTCCGGGCACTTGGGTGGTGTCTTTGGACCTCTGGACGTGTATTGGCACATCTCGGTGTGTCTAGGGTTTTAGGACTGGCTCAGTTTTGTTGTGGGGCATCAAGGTTGCCGCTTTTGTTGCCTTCCTGGCTTGAAACTGACGCATCACGTTTTCATATGCCTTACTCGGGTTGTGGTGGCCCGCCTGCATCTGTTAAGTGTTCAGGTTCTGGCCTACCTCAACCACTGGGTGGTTTGGGCTCCCAGTCACTCCGCGTGTCTGCTCGCCAGGGATTTGGTTCTTTCCCAGCTCGCCGGGTTCGGTTTCCTGGAGACCTGGCATATGTCCCATCTGGTTTCTTCGGAGACATCCCTTCCGCCTCTCGCGACCGCTGGGTTCGGCCTCTCGGGGCTTTGCGTCAGTTGCTGTGTCACTGGCTTCCTCTTGGAGCTTTCGGGGTTCTGTACCTTGGCACCTACCTGAGCCCTCGCTTGTTGTCTTCGCTGCCGCGTCTTCTCCTGGCTAGGGCTTTGTGACCCGTGCTCACCAGGCTGGCCAGGGACGGTGGGGTTGGTCCCTCCGTCAAGCTCACAGCGCGGTGCGGGTGTTCGTGGCTGTGTGGATTTCACGCCAGAGGATTCGCATCACTTGCGGATAGTCGAGCCAGTTTCTTTCGGACTGTTCCCAGTGGTTCTTTGCCTGAACCGTGGGAGGTTCTGTGCGGTCCTTGGCTCTTTGGGACTAGTCGCTTCGGGTGATTCGTCTGCTGAGTTTTCGGTGTTTGGCTCTCCAGGTGGTTCCTGTTCGGGGATTGTCCTAGGTCATGGCTCACTTGGAGACATACCAGGGGAGGGTTGTCCTTCTGGCTCCTTGGTGGCAGGCCTAGCCTTGGTTTCTGGCACTGCTTGCTCAGTGTCTGAACTTGAGGGTCTTCTCGCGGCTCTGCCTCTTTTTGCAGATTGGAACGGCCCTGTACGAGGCTGGTTCGTTCTTCTCCTAGAGTCTTCGTGTCTGGGGTTTTTGTCTTGAGTTTCTCATCACTTGTATGGGTGCAGGTGGCTTCGTTGTTGGTCTCCTACTTGCGTGCTTCGTCTCAGCGGCAGTATGACATTCCTTACAGTCCTTCCAGTTCCTATCCCTGCGTCGGGGTATTTCAGTCTCTGATAGGGTTGTCTGGTCCTTCCTTTTGTAGTTGTTTCAGGACCTTTCTCTTCTGCCGGATACTGTCGCCTCGTATCGTGCGGTGCTGGTGGAGCCACTCCAGCTTGCGTCCGATATTGATGTCACTTCTGCTCCATTCCACCAGCTGTCTCATGCATTGTTTTGCCTCTGGCCTGCTCGTGTGCCTCCAGTACCATCCTGGTCATTGGATCGGGTGGTCTCTTCTCTCTTCCCCTCGGTTTGTCGTGGCCCCTTTCGGTTCAGGGTTGTTTTTGCAGGTCTCTTTTTCTTTTTTCCCCTGTTGGCGTTGGCCTCTGGGGATCAGTTCAGGGAGCTTCAGGCTCTCCTCTGGCGCAGGAGTTTTTCTGCTCGTTTGGTCCTGGGGTGGTTCTACTCGTTTGTAGCAGTCTCCTTTTTCTGGCAATGCATGGGGTCTGCTGCTTTCCGGAAGGGTCCTTGGGTTCTTGATGCTTGGTTGGTCGGACCAGGTGCATCATGTGTTGTGTTCGGTTGTGGCTCTCTGCTGTTCTCTGCGCGTCTTGGCCTTTATGGCTGTGGGGGCTGTAGGGGAATCCGGGATTGCCCGGGTTCCCTTCCTTCCTTCCTGTTCCGGGGTTCAGGTCTCCCGGGTCGTCTGTAGGGTCCTTTGGTTTGCCAGTTGTCTTGTTTTTGAGTTAGGGCACGTGGCATCCGCCTCCCGGGTCCTTCCCTCTTTTCCTTATCTTTGGTGAGGTAGCTCTGGGGGAGCCAACGGGGCTCTGCCCAGAAAACCAGCGTTGAATGTAATGAAACGCCATTTTTTCGGTGAGACCCGGAGGCTCCCCGGCATCCCTCCCTCCCTCTGGTCGGCGGTGTTTTCGCATGTTTTTTATATCCAGCCTAAGAACTGCCAGTTGAATCTCTGGCATGGGGGTCTGGGGCTTCCCCTTCCCCCTCCCGGGGAGGGGGTGGGGTTGTGCAGACGGCGGTGCGGCGACATGATGAAGTCATGCTAGTTTGCTAGTTTTCATTTGGGGAGTTCTGTCCACTCGTTTGGCTTTTGGTAGCAATATTTTCACCAGAATAGGGGTTTGTTTTGGGGCGCCTACCTTTCTGGGTGCCAGACCCGGTCGATGGCAGACAGAATGCTTCCAATCACACGGGAGTATCTATAGGCCATTGCTCCTTGCGCCTCTCTGAGGGGGGCCAGGTTCTGGCTTGTGGTCCCAGGTAGGGGAAGAACGCCATGCACTTTGACTGATGCCAGAAATCTATTAGTTACATATCAGCCTGGATAGCTCCGGGAAGCCTCCGGGTCTCACCCAGAAAAGGGAGTTTAATTACATTCAGCGCTGGCTTTATACTTCACCACATTCTTCATTTCCTTTTTTTGCATTCTCACTATATCTTCAGCCTAATATTTGAGATTGTCCCACCACTTCTACACCGTAATACTAGACTAGCTTGTGGAAAATAATTTCATAGCAGTATGAGGATCATTTATAATAAGAATCTGATTAACAACAAAACTGAACATTTGTGAAAAATGGTGAGGAAAATCACAGTAACTAGTATGCACAAGTTGAGGTTAACAGAAGTGGAAGAAAGTTAGAAAACATTAATATGTAAACAAATATGAAGTATAAGAGTGCATGGAATGCTATGGATGATGATGCACTCAAGTTTTTGGCCATGAATAGATACCCGGAATATCAATTGGAAAAAGGCCAACCTTAGGATTTTTATTTTTTATTTAAAACTTAAGTTGGCAGTCAGTGCTATTCTAAATATGTCCTTACTTGTTTCTAGGTTGGTTTGATTCCGAAGAATTATGTTCAAGAGCTTCATGAAGTGGTAGACACTCGAGCGTCGCGATCTCGAGAACCGTCTCAGACTCGTCAGCTTCCTCCACCAGGACCCAGTAACAGTGCACATGCCCCTGCCACTAATGGTGGTGCTCACAACGCAGATGCCCATCTCGCACAGGTGCACTTACTATTTGACAGTTTTAATGAAAAGTGCTTAATCATGATTTTAATTATACAGTATTCAATAATACTAGTGACATTTCTCTAGTGTGATTTATTGTTTCATATAGCTACTCTCATCTTTGTGTCTGTTCAGAAATTTTCATCCACACTTGTCTGCTTGTCAACTCTCCTGTGTACTGTATTTCCAACTTCTAAAATAGCCTCTTGTATGGAACTCTTAATTGTTTCTTCTAGGTCTAGATAGATACAACCTGCCCAACTATCACTCTCTTATAAGATCACTGGTTATATTATAAAAGCTGTAAATTTGCCATACAAAACCTTTTATTTAAAAAACTTTATGGTTGTTATGTAATTTCTTTAAAGATATTCTATTCATTTGGGTTTAATTATTTTCTCTAATTATTTCATTACCACACTTGTTAATGATAGCGGACATTGATTCACTAACCACCATCAGTTGAATTCTTGTCTTTTGTCATGACAGCTCCGTTTGTGGTGGTGGTTAAGGTGTCGTTACTATTGGTTGTGTCAGCAGTGATGGTGTTATCATTGGTGATGTTGGTAGTAGAAGTTTACCACTTTTATTTATACTAGCCAGTGGACTTTTGTTTATAATTAGATGTTTCCTATTTTACTTGCAATAAAAACAAATTTTAATTGCCATACTTTTTGCAGGGTATGCAAGGCCTTAATATGAATGCTGCAGCACCTACACCACCCGCTCCTGCAATGCCACCTCCACCTGCAGTAAGTGGTGTTCCTCCAGACAAGAATCACTTTTCTACTAGAGACTGGTACTATGGACCTATCACCCGAGCACAGTGTGATGACGTCCTCAACCAGCGTGGACATGACGGAGACTTCCTTATTAGAGATTCTGAAACAAATGTAAGTAAACAATGGATGTGTGCTGCAGTTAGCTAATTTTTGGCAACTGAAGAATTTTGGGTATGGTTACATTGACAGTTTTACAATTTTGCCGGTAAAAAAATTAATTATTAAATTGGTTAGTACTGTAGTTATTACATAGGCAGAAACAATTTTGTCATAACTCAAAGAGGGTGGCTGTAACAAGAACTGTATCTAATCATACTTTTCTAGTTTTTTTTTTCCTTCTATGGCCTCTGGAATTTTGGTTTCCACTGACCCATATTCTTGTGTCTCATGAATGTAGTCTGATTGTCCACCATCTGCTTCACATGCCCGGACTTTCTTATTACCCAACATCTAATGTCATATGTATTTTCTGCTCTCCTGTTTCTTCTGTACATTTCTCTATGTTTTATCTTTCTTGGGCTTATACTAATGTTATCAGTTGTGTGTGTGCGTGTGTGTGTGTGTGTGTGTATGTATATGTGTGTATATATATATATATATATATATATATATATATATATATATATATATATATATATATATATATATATATATATATATATATATATATATATATGCATATATATATATATGCATATGCATATGCATATGCATATATATATATTGTGACGATAATCTCCTTCAAGAGATTGAGCCTGCTCTTCCCTTCATAATTACGTCGTCACAATTATATAAAAGACTATGGAAGAAATGTCCAACAACGACAACAACACCAGCACCAGCAAGGCTTGCCAGGGTGAGCAGAAACGTATGCAGCCCGCCACCTGTTCGGACCCAAATCACCAAACTACCCGTTGATCGCTACGGCTCCGCTGATTGGTCGCCGGTCTGGCTGCACCTGCACTCGCCCCCCAATACTACCCGATGTCTGGGGTCGCCCCAACATCAGTCTTCAGAATGTTCCGTGCTTTCGTAGCCAGCACACCTCCCAGCTAGACTCTAGAGTGTACTGAGAGAGGTGGTGGCTTTAAGCCAATATTCCAGCACCTCCCACTTACTGTTGTATTGCACTTCTTGTTATTTTGCCTTAACGTAACTTTTCATTTTGTCATTTAATTATTCTTATTATTTTGATTGATTTTATTATACATATTTGTTTGTCCATATTTTCATGTTTTGATTTATTTAACGTAATTAAAATTTCATTGTTAAAGTTTTACTTGTGTTTTGTGTGTCTTCTCCTTACCTTACCACAGACGAAGTTCCAGTTTTTCTATTTTTTTTATAACTATGTGACGAGGCCATACCCCTAGCCTTAAACAGCCGAACACCAACGCGTTACCGTCACAAGTTATATGGGGGCCTGTCCGGGAGCCTCACTCAGGTACTGGTGCCAAGTGGTAATTTATGGTAAGCGTATTTAACTCTGTTAACGTAGCTTTACTATTTTTCATTCAATTTCATTTTTTATAAGGTGCGGTGTATTGTGCATTACGAGAGTAACATATAGTGAAGGTGAGACAACTTTGGATTACGTGGTGACTGTAGGCCGCAGTCATACTCTTAATTGGTCATCTCTCCCTCCTTGTTATTACTCGTATTTACCATCTATGTCCCTTGAATATTTCTCATTCTGACAGATCATCATATTGGTACCCTGGTACTGTGGTCTGCCCCGGGTCAAGAGTACCCAATCTTCTGCAATCTGACTGTAGGAGGACAAAGAGGGCCATAGTTCCTCTAGCTCGAACTTTAGTTGCTGAATTGGGACCTCAGCAGCAGTTCTCGTCACCAGTTGACACCTCGCACCCCTACACGTCAGTCAGAGATGATGATACATACAACGGTAGGGAATTAGCTTATTTTTTCAGAGCACAAAAGTTCGCTAATTCTGTAAGTATCATATTAAATTCAGTGGGAAAAACTTGCTTTATGTCCTTCAGAGACTTGGCAAGGTATGCCTACATCCTTGGACTACCAATTTTACTTTTGAAGCATTTAACTGTTTCATTTGTTTTCGAAACTTTGTTTCATTTGTTAGTAGGATTTTCTTGCCCTTATTCTCTTACATGAGTACCGGGTACAAGATTTCCTGCGCCCTTGATTTAATTTAATCATTTAATATCTTTCACTTAACGTTAATTGTTAAAGATCACACAGGATAGGTACCAGTTGCCACGTTGTCCTGTTTCTGACATTTCATTATTGAACATTCGTGTACCTTTATTTGCTAATTTCACCATGTTTCGTCTCCAAACTTTCCGTGCAAATCCAGCAGGTGAAATAGGGACTTTAAGTCGTGCCAAGAGGACTGAACTACAAACTCTTGCACATGAGTATCAACTAGAAGTTCCCTATCAAGCCAACAAAAATGACCTACACAACCTGTTGCTGGATTACTATTTAGAGCAAGGTAAGATAGACTCTGAAACTCATGAAACTTACTATATTGCAGATAAAACTGACTTGGCAACGATGAAACTTAAACTAGAGCTGGCTAAGATTGAACGTGAGCAGCAAAAGGAAGCCCGCGAACAGCAAAGGGAAGCCCTCGAACAACAAGAACGAGCAGCTGCCATACGGAGGGAAGAACAAGAACGAGGACTCGCCCTCCAAGAACGTGAGGTTGCACTACTCCAGGAGCGGGAACGAGTACAGCTTGAAGCACTCCAGGAGCGGGAACGCGTACAGCTTGAAACCAAACAACGCGAGTTGGAAATACAACGCGAACATGACAAGCAACAAGCAACTCTGGCTCTAGAGTGTCGTCAACGTGAAATCGCCTTGGAAACTTCACACTTCACTCAACGCCAACAAGCTACTGCCAATCTTCCCGTCAGTTTTAATATATCACATGCAAGTAAGTTAATGCCATCCTTTGTAGAAGCAGAAGTTGATGTGTTCTTTACCACCTTTGAAACCCTTGCTAATCAACTCAGTTGGCCTGTCGACCAATGGGCCACACTTCTCAGAGTCCATCTTACAGGTAGAGCTGCAGTCACACTCAGTACTTTGGCGTCTGAGAATGACTACTACACTCTGAAACAAGCAGTGTTAGACGCCTACCTACTTTCCACCGAAAGTTATAGAAGGAAATTCCGTGACCACCTGAAGGCAAGTACCACTACCTTCCTCGAGTTTGCTAACACGAAACGGAGGTATTTCATGAAATGGCTGGAAGCAGCACATGTCTCTACTTTTACAGAACTCGTGAACCTGATGCTTGTTGAAGAATTCTTGAGACGTGTGCCGCCTCCTGTCCGCCTCTACTTAGCAGATAAAGAAGAAACCGACTACCTGAAGTGTGCTAAGTCGGCTGACACTTACAGCCTCATCCACCGGCTGACACCTGAACCATCCTCCAGTAAGAAGTCGTGGTACAGTTACGAGAAGGTGAGCCCCGATCAAGCTGGTTCACAACTGTACTGCAAGTATTGTAGACTCTATGGACATACCATAGACAAGTGTGGTAAGTCTCAATACAAGGGAACCACTGACCAACAACGACCCAAACCAACTCCTCCTAAGTCCGGTAAGCCTGTGATGAATGTTGGTGTTGATGTTAATGATCTTTCTCTTTTCAGTAACCACCTGTATACTGGAACTGTCTCTGCCAACGGTTCAAATCCGGAGGGACGTTTCAAATTGAAGATCTTGAGGGACACAGCGGCTCTACAATCGATCATCTTGAAGTCGGCTGTGCCCAACATAGTCTACACCGGGGAAACGGTCTTCATCACTGACCTCACTGCTACTACTCCATACCCTCTCGCCAGAGTCCACCTGGATTGTCCCTACGTGAACGGGGAAGTCCAAGTCGCCGTCAGGGAAAAGCCTTTTCCCATGCCTGGAGTGCAACTTCTCCTAGGCAACGACTTGGCAGAAGACCTGCAACCGACCAACCTGATCGTCATGGACAAACCCCAGGTGTGTAACTCTGTGCCAAGTAACCCTATTCTTGAGTATGTTCCAGCAGAGGTTCAAGAGAGTGATGAAGTTTCTCCTCCGGTTCTCGTGACCACCCGTGCACAAGCCGCACGTCCACAGCCAGCTGACTCTACTGCTACCGCTGTCCCTCAAGACCCTCAGAAACTACCCCCGCATCTGACCAAGTTGGAGTTCCGTAAGTTGCAGAGGGAAGATCTTACTTTAACACCATTGTTTTTCCAGGCTGAGACTCAACCCGACAGTATTCCTGGGTTCTTCCTAGAGAACGACTTGCTCTACCGCAGATATAGACCCAGTAAACTGAAGGAGGAGGACGATTGGGCCAACACCGAACAACTTGTGATTCCCACCAGCCTGCGGCCCACTATTCTACACCTGGCCCACGGAGCATTCTCCCACTACGGCTTCAACAAGACTTACCATGGGATTCGTCAAGACTACTACTGGCCAGGTATGGTAAACAACGTCAAACAGTACGTAAAACAGTGTCATACATGTCAGATGGCAGGCAAACCGAACGTCTCCATTCCCAGAGCACCACTGATTCCCATACAGGTGCCTGCGGAACCTTTCCACAGACTCATAATAGACTGTGTCGGTCCTTTACCTCGGACCAGTTCAGGTAACGCCTACATCCTAACCATCCTGTGTCCTACCACCAGATTTCCCATAGCAGTTCCAGTGAAGAACATCACGGCTGCTACGGTTATCAAACATCTATTGAAGATCTTCACTCAATACGGATTTCCCAGGGAGATTCAAAGTGACTGTGGCACCAACTTCACCAGTGATCTCTTCAAAAGGACACTGGAGGAGTTCAACATCAAACAGGTATTGTCCAGCCCCTATCATCCTGCTTCACAGGGTTCTCTTGAACGTAGTCATCAGACCATCAAAGCACTCTTGAAAAAGTTTTGTAGTGAAACCTCAAAGGATTGGGATAAGCAGATTGACCTAATAATGTGTATTTTCAGAAGTCTCCCCAATGAGTCCCTAGGAGTATCTCCTTATGAGATGCTCTACGGCCGTAAGTGCCGTACTCCCCTTAAGGCTTTCAAAGACTCTCTCAGAGATGCCACCTTCAGTGAGCATCAGAATGTGCCCCAGTTTCTTCAAAACCTTCAGCACATTCTAGAGAGAGTCCACCGCTTTGCCCATGATAATCTATTGAAAGCCCAGGTGAGAATGAAGACTCATTACGACCAGACCAGCAAAGTAAGAAAATTCAAGCCGGGAGACTTCGTCCTTGCTTATTTCCCTATCCCAGGTTCACCTTTACAAAACAGATTTTCAGGACCCTACTGCGTCAAAGAGTGCAGAAACAACAACGCATACGTCATAGAGACTCCAGATAGGCGGCGGAAGACCCAGCTGTGCCACGTCAACCTCCTGAAGCAATATAATGGTACTCCTCCCACTGTCTTGATTAATTGTTCTACCTTCACAGAACCCTACATCCACAGTGAGACCATCCCGGCTTCTTCTCCCGAAAGCACTGACAAGGAGTCGGCGCTTTCTAATTCCAAAATCCTTAATGATCTTCCCAAATGCTTTCAGGATAATACTCGTGCTCCTATGCCCTCTTCTAATTCCACTCTCACCTCGTCAGATAAGCCCTTCATCCTCCATGTCGACGCCAATGGTACCGACGTGGGTGGTGTCGTGATGCAGCAACGAGGCGAGAAGAATTCACCTGTCAGCGACTACTGCTACAAGGAACGACGGAACAATTGGCAAGGAGCTACTCTTCCTCATCCTGAAGCTTCAGCACTTCACTCCACACCTGAAAAGTGCTCGGTCCACCATCAACACGGACCACACCACCCTACACCTCCTGCAGCACGCCCACTTCTCATCTCAACGTCTTCTACTATGGGCTTGCTACCTGCAGAAATTCAACCTGGAGACACGCTATACCAAGAGTCTGACAACATCTTAGCCCATGATCTCTCCAGAGTTTATGAAGTAGAAGCGACTCCATCCATTACTCCACCACATAACGACGTACTTCTTCCAGAACCGCAGGCTTCGGGGGAGAGTTGTGACGATAATCTCCTTCAAGAGATTGAGCCTGCTCTTCCCTTCATAATTACGTCGTCACAATTATATAAAAGACTATGGAAGAAATGTCCAACAACGACAACAACACCAGCACCAGCAAGGCTTGCCAGGGTGAGCAGAAACGTATGCAGCCCGCCACCTGTTCGGACCCAAATCACCAAACTACCCGTTGATCGCTACGGCTCCGCTGATTGGTCGCCGGTCTGGCTGCACCTGCACTCGCCCCCCAATACTACCCGATGTCTGGGGTCGCCCCAACATCAGTCTTCAGAATGTTCCGTGCTTTCGTAGCCAGCACACCTCCCAGCTAGACTCTAGAGTGTACTGAGAGAGGTGGTGGCTTTAAGCCAATATTCCAGCACCTCCCACTTACTGTTGTATTGCACTTCTTGTTATTTTGCCTTAACGTAACTTTTCATTTTGTCATTTAATTATTCTTATTATTTTGATTGATTTTATTATACATATTTGTTTGTCCATATTTTCATGTTTTGATTTATTTAACGTAATTAAAATTTCATTGTTAAAGTTTTACTTGTGTTTTGTGTGTCTTCTCCTTACCTTACCACAGACGAAGTTCCAGTTTTTCTATTTTTTTTATAACTATGTGACGAGGCCATACCCCTAGCCTTAAACAGCCGAACACCAACGCGTTACCGTCACAATATGCATATGCATATGCATATGCAAACAAGCCTGAATGGTCCCCAGGACTATATACAACTGAAAACTCACACCCCAGAAGTGACTCGAACCCATACTGCCAGGAGCAACGCAACTGGTATGTACAGGGACGCCTTAATCCGCTTGACCATCACGACCGGACAAAAGGAAGTGATAGCCGAAGCTATTTGAACCACTTCCCCGCCGGCACTCGGTTGGTAATCTTGGGCATAGCATTTTATCAAATCACCTCATTCTTTGGGGCACACGTGAGGAACACAAATGCAAACAAGCCTGAATGGTCTCCAGGACTATATACAACTGAAAACTCACACCCCAGAAGTGACTCGAACCCATACTGCCAGGAGCAACGCAACTGGTATGTACAGGGACGCCTTAATCCGCTTGACCATCACGACCGGACAAAAGGAAGTGATAGCCGAAGCTATTTGAACCACTTCCCCGCCGGCACTCGGATGGTAATCTTGGGCATAGCATTTTATCAAATCACCTCATTCTTTGAGGCACACGTGAGGAACACAAATGCAAACAAGCCTGAATGGTCCCCAGGACTATATACAACTGAAAACTCACACCCCAGAAGTGACTCAAACCCATACTGCCAGGAGCAACGCAACTGGTATGGGCCCTGGCTCTTAGATTTCCATCCCCTTTGTGTCCTTAGCTGTTTGCAGAGTTTGCGGTGGTGCATTTTCTGCAGGCTGCTTTGTCTAGTTGACAGCCTTTGTCGGACTTGTAGGTTCTCCGGGGAAGGCCATGGAGGTCTTGCCCAGAAGGGTTGTGCCAGATCTCGGGGTTCCTTTGGTTGCTGTAAGCCAGTTGTGCCAGATTCAGGGCTGGCACCTCCTCTAGAGCCATCGGCTTCTGCAGTGATCGCTCTCAGCGTCGGTTGAGCTCTCGTAAGGGTCGTCGACCCTTTCGCAGATTGCCTCGTTGACGGGGCGATAGGGAGGAGGCTCGTGCTGTTTGCTCTCACCTGGTCCCACGATTCGTGGGCATTTCGGGTCATTTCATTCGGCCAGTGGTGGCGCTGAGTCACTCCTCCTCCTTTGGGGGGATCGAGGCTGGCAGGGCAGGCCTCTTCTCCTGTGCTCTGTCAGGTCATCTAGGGTGTGTTCGCTTGGGTGTGGTCGAAACGACAACGTCCCTCAGGTGGGTTTTCGTGCCTGTTTTCAGTTCCAAAACGGGACTGTGCGGATCTGCGATTCGTACTGGACTTGTCTAGTCTGACTCCCTGGGTCTTCTGCTCCTGCTTTTGGATGACCACTCTCCCTCCGATCCTGCTGCTTTTGGCGCCGGGTGCCTGGATGGTGTCTCTGGACCTCCGGGACGCATATTGGCACGTCCCGATTCATCCGGGGTTCAGGGACGGGCTCGGTTTTGTCGTGGGGCAACAAGCTTACCGCTTTCGTTGCCTTCCATTTGGCTTGAATCTGGCACCTCGAGTGTTCACACGCCTTACCCGGGTCTTGGTGACCTGTTTGTGTCTCTTAGGGGTTCGGGTTCTGGCTTACCTCGACGACTGGCTGGTGTGGGCTCCCAGCCAGTCCGTGATGTCTACAAGCCAGGGATATGGTTCTTTCCCAGCTCGCCGGGTTCAGGTTCTTCGTGAACTGGAAGGAGTCCCATTTGGTTCCCTCTCAGATTCGGATTTAGCTGGGTCTTGTGTGGGACACTCTGACCGCTTCCTTGTCTCCCTCCTGCATGGCTGTTGCAGCTGCGGTCCCGCCTCCAGCTGTTTTTGGAGGGCACCCGGGTCACACGTCGGTTGTTCGAGCGGCTGTGCGGGAGCCTGAACTTCACCGTGCTGGTCTACCCATCGGGTCAGATCTGGCTTCGGCGGCTGTTCTGGTTTCTTCGGGGTCGTCCCTTCCGCAGCTCTCGCAATCGATGGGTTCGGATCTCGGGAGCCTTGCATTGGCTGCTACATCGCCGGCTTCCTCTGCGGGTTTTTCGGGGTTCTGTGCCGTGGCGCTTCCCCGAGCCCTCGCTCGATGTGTTCACAGATGCCTCGTCTCTCAGCTGGGGTTTTGTGACAAGTGCTCACCAGGCCGGCCAGGGTCAGTTGGGTCCGTCCTTCCGTCGAGCTCACAGCACGACGTGGGAGTTTGCGGCAGTGTGGCATTCGCTTCAGAGGATTCGGGTTGCTCAAGGAGCAATGATCCGGTTCCATTCAGACTGCTCCCCGGTGGTTCATTGCCTGAACCGAGGGGATTTGATGCGGTTCCTGGCTCTTTAGTGCTGGTTGCTTTGGGTAACTCGTCTGCTGAGTTCTCAGGGTTTGGCTCGCCAGGCAGTTCATGTTCGGGGGGTTTCCAACGTCTTGGCGGATGGACTGTCTCGGTTCGTTCCCCTGTCCACAGAATGGACGGACGACGCCGACTCATTCAGTTGGCTCTACCAGACGTTCGGGTGCCCGCAGGTGGACCTCTTTGCGTCAGCGTGGGCGCGGCGCCTACCGGTGTATGTGGCGCCCTTCCCTGACTGCGAGGCCGTCGGGGTCGATGCCTTTCGCCAGGACTGGTCGAGGTGGGGGTTCCTGTACCTCTTTTCCCCGGTTCAGCTGTTGCTCCAGGTCCTGACTCGCTTGGAGGCTTACCAGGGAAGAGTAGTCCTTTTGGCCCCATGATGGCCGGCCCAGCCTTAGTTTCAGGCGCTGCTTGCACAGTGTCAGTACCTGGAGGTTTTCTCACGACTCTGCCCCTTTCAGCAGATCGAACCAGTGCGTCATGTGGCTGGTCCGATCTTCACCTCGAGTCTACACTTATGGTATTTTTTACTTGGATCTATCATCATCTCTATGGTGATCAGATGGTTTCGTTGTAGGTATCCCACCTGCTGGCTTTGTCTCGGCGGCAGTATGAAGTCTCTTGGCTGTCCTTCCATTTCTTTCTTCGGCTTAGTAGTCGGTTAGGGTTGTCTTGTCCTTTCTTTCTTGGTTGTTCCAAGACCATCATCTTATGCCGAATACTGTCGCCTCCTATCGTGCGGTGCTGGCAGAGCCGCTGCAGCTTGCTTTCGGTATTGGTGTTACCTCTGTGCTGTTTTGCAAGCTGTCTCGGGCTTTGTTTCACATCCAGCCTGCACATGTGCCGCTTGAGCAGTCCTGGTCGCTTGACAGGTACTCTCTTAATTCTCTTCTTGGTTTGTAGTGGCCCCTTCGGTTCAGGAATGTTTTTCTAAAGCTCTTTTCTTGTTGGCATTGGCCTCTGGGGTTCGGGTCGGGGAGCTTCATGCTCTCCTCAGGCGCAGGGATTTCTGCTCGCTGGTCCTGGCGGTAGGTTTATTCATTTGCAGCCGTCTCCTTTTCTGGCAAAGAATGAGATTGCTGCTTTCTGGACGAGTCCTTAGGTTGTTGATGCTTGGTTCGTTAGGCCGGGGGTGCATCATGTGTTGTGTCCGTTGCGGCTCTTCGCCGTTATTTACGCACCACAGACTCTGTGGCCGGGGATGCACTTTGAGTTGTTCCGGTCTCCCTTCTTCCCTGTTCCAGGGTTTGGGTCTCCCAGGTCGTCCACAGGGTTATTCGGTCTAGCCAGCCTACGGTCTATCCCCATGCCCATGACGTTCGCAAGTTTGCTGCTCTTACTGCTGTTTTTGGTAATATATCCTGGGTTGATATTTGAGCAGAGGGTTTTTGGAGGTTGAATAGGGTCCTGGCTGCGCCCATCAACAGTGCATTACTTGGTAAACGTTCCTGGGGCCTAGTCGGGCCTGTGTCGCTTTGGGTCGGCGGATGCAGCCAGTTGTCTCGCCTTCGCATTGAGGAGTAAGCAGCGACCGCCTCCCAGATAAGTCCCTGTGGTTTTCATCTGTGGATAGGTAGCTCCAGGGAGCCAAAGGGACTCTGCCCAGAAAACCAGCGTTGAATGTAATGAAATGCCATTTTCTGGGTGAGTCCCGGAGGTTCCCCGGCAACCCTCCCTCCCCCTGGTCGGCGGATTTTCACATGTTTTTTTATATCCAGCCTCAGAACTGAGGTGTAGATGGCCGGTGCGGGGGTCTGGGGCGTCCCCTTTTCCCTCCCGGGGAGGGGGAAAGCTGCGTTGGCGTTGGCGCGGCGTTGTGTGACGTCATACTCGTTTCCTCATTTCTGTTTGGGAAGTTCTATCCACTTGTCTGGCTTTTTGAAGCAAATTTCACCAGAATCGGGGTTTATTTTGAGGCGCTAATCTTTCTGGGTGCTTAACCACTTAACTGCGCCAACCGAGTATTCTCGGTCGGTGGGAAACTGCGTTAACCAAGAAAAGTCTTTTTGATTTTTCGTACCCACTCTAAATGTGTGCGTGGTTGGTTGTGTATGAAATGGACTCTTAGGACCACCAGTGAGAGGCAGCCATCTTGGAAAAAATTCCCAGAATGCCCTAGGGCTGCTGGCTGGGTTAGTTCTGAGTGAGCAACCCTGGGTGGCGCACACGCCTCTGGCTCCCAAACACCTGTCTGACGTGGTGTTAAAGATAATGCTCTATCTGTGAAATTCAAACCTTATTGTTTGAAGAACATAAGGGTCATAATATTGGTGAAACTAGGCGCAATAAGGACCTAACACAAAGATCGGATGCAAGTGATACAGCATCTATGAGGACGATACAGCGAGTATATCCAGTTGTAGCTCTGAGCGTCACCCTTGCAATCCTATGCTATCTTCAATTTATTTAGATGATACATAGATGAATTGTTTTCTGCATTCAGTGATGATGCATCTGATACAAGTAGCATAGATGAACAGTGTTAGAGGTTTCCATGGTGGTGTTTTCCCTAGATATTTTCAAGAATACCTGAATCTCTTCCTGACTGACAGACACTCTTTGAGGCAAGCTGAATCTCTTCCTGTGTGGGACCATACAAAGCGATCTTTTCAAGACTACCTTACAAATTGATCTTTTCCTATAATCTTTTCAATACTACCTTATGCTTTACAAGCTTGGCTACATACAACCTACAGGTACTAAAGCCACGAGTAATTACCTAAGTGTAGTTACAGGATGAGAGCTACGCTCGTGGCGTCCCGTCTTCCCAGCACTCTTTGTCATATAACGCTTTGAAACTACTGACGGTCTTGGCCTCCACCACCTTATCACCTAACTTGTTCCAACCATCTACCACTACCTCTTTGACAAGACTGGAGCTGGAGCCACACAACCGTGCATGATCCCATCAGCAGAGGAACTGGGGCGGGGATCGCTGGCGCGGGGGTCTGGGGCTCCCCTTTCCCCCTCCCGGGGAGTGGGGAGCTGCGCAGACATGCGGCGCGGCTCGCGTGACGTCATGCTTGTTAGTTCATTTTCCTGGGGGAGTTCTGTCCACTCGTTTGTCGATTTTTGTTGTTTAACCAGATTAGGGGTTTGTTTTGTGGCGCTTACCTTTCTGGGTGCCTGTCCCGGTCGGTGGCAGATATACAATGCTCCAAATCACATGTGCATTTCTATGGGCCATTGCTCCCCGTGCCTCTCTGAGGGGGCCAGGTTCTGGCTCGTGGTCCCCGGTAGGCCTACAACTCCATCCACATCGACTGATGCAAAATAGTTAGGTATCCATATCAGCCATGGATAGCTCCGGGGAGCCTCCGGGACTCACCCAGAAAATGGCGTTTCATTACATTCAATGCTGGTTTTTTTGTCATTCAGGAAATTTTTCGTCCATGTTAGAAGCTTACCGGTCACCCCGCCAATATGTTCCAGTTTCCAGAACAACCTCTTATGGGGAACTCTGTCGAAAGCCTGTTTTAGGTCCAGATAGATGCAGTCAACCCAACCATCTGTTTCCTTTAAAATCTCTGTGGCTCGATCATAAAATTTGAGTAAATTCGTTTCACTGGATCTTCCAAATCGAAAACCATACTGTTTGTCTGATATTATATCGTTAAGCACATTGATGCCAGAAAGTTATACATATATATTCAGCCTGGATAGCTCCAGGGAGCCCCCGGGACTCACCCAGAAAATTGCGTTGCATTACATTCAATGCTGTTTTTTCCATTTCATGGGGTTTTCGTTGAGGTGCTGCTTCGGCTCTTCACATCATTTTCTTTCCTTCTTTTCTTGAGGGGGGAGGCACTTCCCTGAGTGTAATGGCTTTCTGCTGTTTTTATTTTCAGCCCTCGCCTCTTCCTTGCCTTCAGCATTCCTGTCTTCCTTCTTTGCCACTGAACATTTGTTTTTTCCTATGTCTGGGCTCCTGAAGGTGTGCATTGTTTGGGTTTGTTCTTCTTTCTTTTGACCGCCACCCTTGCCATGTATTGTGCTTCTGTGTCCCCTCGGTGACAGGCTAGGGTTGCTGCTTGTCTGTTTTGTCTTGCTTTTGTGTTCTTGGCTAGGGTGGGTTGCCTGGACAGGTCTCTTCGGTCCTTGGCTCTTTTGGGGGTGGCCGCTTCAAGCGGCTCTTCTGCTGTGTTCTCTGGGTGCAGCTTTCCATGCGGTTTACATCAGGGGTGTCCACTGTCCTGGCAGTCGGTCTGTCTCGGTTGATTCCTCTGTCTGTGACCAGGACGGTTGACGCTGTCTCCTTCCTTTGGCTTTGTCAGAAGTTCGAGCCTCCGGTGGTGGGCCTCTTCATGTTGGCGTGATCGTGGCATTTTCCTGTGTAGGCAGCGCCCTTCCCCAACTGTGAGGCCATCGCGGTTGGTGCTTTTTGGCAGGACTGGTTGAGGTGAGGGTACTCATGCCTCTTTCCCCTGGTCCAGCTGTTGCTCCTTGTTCTTGTTCGACTGGAGTCCTATTAGAGTAGTCTCTCTTTCTTGCCCCCTGGTGGCAGGCCCAGCCTTTGTTTTGGCGCTGCTTGCTCGGTGTCCGAATACGGACACCGAAGTTTCACAGCTTTGCCTCTTCCAGCAGATCGGACCGGTACAGTGTCTTGCTGGTTCGATCTTCTCTTCCACTCTTCGCGTCTGAGATTTCTAATGTGTGTGTATTACCGCTTGGTTGGTGATCAGATAGTTTCTCTTAAGGTGTCCTACCTGTGGTCTTCTTCACGGCAACAGTATGAAGTCTCTTGACATTCTTTTCTCCATTTCCTTTCTCTTCATACGTTGTCTTCGGTTTCTGATCATGTAGTTTTGTCCTTCTTGTTTTTTTCAGGACTAGCTTCTACTCCTGATTACTGTTGCCTCTTATCGTGAGTCGCTGACGGAGCCACTCCAGCTTGCGCTCGGGGTGGTTGTCACTTCTGCTCCGTTCCGTAAGCTTTCTTATGCATTTTTTCACCTTTGGTCTGCTCATGCACTGCCTGGGCCGTCCTGGTCCTTGGACCGGTGCTCTCCTTTCTCTCTTCTCCTCAGTTTGTAATGGCCCCTTCGGTCAAAGACTGCTTTCAGAAGGCTTTGTTTTTTTTGGCTTTGGCCTCTGGGGGTCGAGTTGGGGAGCTTCATGCTCTTCTCCAGCGTATTCTTCCCGAGAATCTGAGTCAAAGGTATATTTAGCAAGCAAAATAATCTGGGTAAAGCCTTGTAGGAGCTCTGGGAGAGTCCTTAAAGCAAGAGCGTCTGCTCTTTTGGTCCTGGTGGAAGTTTTGTTCGCTTCCTGCAATCTCCTTTTCTGGCGAAGAATGTGATGGCGAGCTTCCGAAAGGGTCTGTGGGTTATTGATGCTTGGCTGCTCAGGCCAGGGGTGCATCATGTGTTGTGCCTAGTTGCAGCTTTACACCATTACTTGCGCGCCTCAGCTTTTGTGTCCGGGGACGCGCTGTGGGATGACCCAGCATCCCTCGTTCCCTGTTCCAGGGCTCGGGTCTCTCAGGTCATCCACAGGGTTATTAGGTCTAGCCAGCCTGTGGTCTACCCTCGCACCCATGATGTTCGGAAGTTCACAGCTCTTGCTGCTGTGTTTGGGAACATGTCATGGGCTGAGATTCGGGCACGGGGATTTTGTAGGTCGAACAGGGCCTTGGCTGCCCGTTATCTTGTTAATGTGTCGGGCTTTCTGCAGTCTTGTGTTGCCTTGGATAGAAGGAGGTGTCTGTATTCTGTGTTACATTCACAAGTTGAGTAGCCTCAGCATTTAAATAGGCTTGATTGAAAATTGCATCTATTAATTTTACACTGTCAGTATACAGTGTATATACAGTATACCTAATGCCACATACTAGGTAACTTTTTCGTGAGAATATTTGATTGTGATACATATGCTTATGATCAATTGCATGCAAAGTACATAATCTCATATTTCATATATGAGCTACAAAACTGAGCATCATTAAACCAGAGATTTCCTTAAAATTTTATGTTGTGATCATTGCATTTAATTTATTTTTTACTGAAAAATACCAAACATTTACCGTAGTATCATCTCTGTTTGCAGGTGGGTGATTTCAGTGTGTCTTTGAAAGCAGCAGGTCGCAACAAGCACTTCAGAGTGCACGTTGAAAATGGATTATATTGTATTGGTCAACGAAAATTCCAAACCTTGGACCAGCTAGTGGATCATTACCAGCGGTCACCTATTTATACAAGCCAAAAAGGAGAGAAGCTTTACCTAATCCGGCCGTTGCCTAAACCATAAGCTCTTATTAATACGTATCTTTAACTAATAGATTATTATACTTTTCAAAAACTTTGCCGATATTGGAATGATAACTTCTTAACCTTGGCCCTTTGTGGGATAAGCATGTGGGTACCGGGTCTGTCAAGAAGTTTAAGGCAAGGGAAACTGTCCACTTGGCATTTCAGTTGTTGCTGTTGCCATAGTAGTTCTTCCGCAGTCAGATTAAAAATTTATGAATCCATGTTATGTTAACCTGTCAAGGCCTTGATGTTTAAGATAGTGCATTTAATTTACAAGTTTTATGAATTAAATTTTTTATAGTTCTTTGTTTATTAATAGATATTAAATAAGCAGCTAATCTGTAGCTATTGTTTATTAATAGCTAAGAATTAAGAGAAGCAGCTATCATGCAGCAATTATTGGATATAGATCAATATTTTGCAACTCCTTAGACATCAGTGATAAAATTTATTCTCAAATAAGAGGCTTTGCAGGGTGATGAAGGCAGTTTTGGAGATACTTTGAAATCTTTGCTGGATGTGTAGTATAGCATTAATATGACACCTACACAAATCTGCATTATGCTCTCTTTGTTGGGATGATTGTTGTTATCACTGAGTTTTCAGTGGAAAATGTTTTTCCAGTGTATATGGAAAGTGTTGTCCAGTCTTTATGCATTGAGTCTTAATGTAGTTTGGTTTATATTAATTTTGTGATCTCACGACAGCTGTTTTGATTATTAGCCTGAGCTATGTTGTGGTGAAAAGTAACAACATAATAGTTCTGATGTCATATGAAGGATGGGCAGATATCTCGGCCATAAGAAAGGAACAAATGTGAACAATTAAGGGAGGTTAAGTTTTAATTATATATCTTTTAGTTCACACACACACACACACACACACACACACACACACACACACACACACACACACACGCGCACGCGCACGCACGCACGCACGCACGCACGCACGCACGCACGCACACTCACACTCTTACACTCACATACACACACTCACTTTCTCACTCACATACACATACTCTATCTCTCTCTCACACTCACACCTGACCAAAGAGCCAGAGCTCGACCCCCGCAAGCACAACTAGGTAAGTACACGCTCACTCACACACTCATGCTCTCACTCACACTCAGCATTACACACACATGGTTATTAAAGTAAAAGGTTAGTCACCAAGATGTCCATCATTCCTAATGTACTGGAGTTTTACAAAAAAAAAAAAAAGTCCATATACTGTATAATAATTTTGAGAATATTAGTTGTAGTAGTAAAGTAAAGAGTAGAAAGTGCAATCTTTCATTTAAGGAAATCATTTGTTTATAAGTGCATAAAGGATGGAGCCAACACCATCTTTGTAATATATGCTGCACACACTTTGAGGTACTGGAGCAGAGCCAGCAGCCATACTTGACAGTATTAGTGATATAAGCTCTTATTATTTCCCCACTGGTGGTGCTCATGCCCTGGGTTACAGACTTCTTGGTTGGCCAGATGATGAAGCATGTGTATAGCAAATATTGTGCATTAACTAATTCTGTTTAGAATTGGGCTTGTCTGGTGTGTGATTTATGTAATATTTCCAATGAAGTATGAAAAATGCTCACTTCCTTAATGTTAACTCAAGATGCATGAGGCAAGAATATAATAATGTGATTTCAGGAGCAGCAAGCACAGTGATAATGCTTGGTGGATAAGTGTGTCCCCTTAAGTAATGTGTCTTGAAACAGATCGTGTGCATTTTTAACCTTGGGATATCCAAGAGAGCCTATTTGATATTCATGAAAAAGATAATTATCAATTTTGTACATGGCAAGTTTTTTTTTATCAATTTAGCATTTAGTATAAATATTGCTTCTTATTCCTACTAGTCAGTATAGCTTGAGAGACATGGCACATTTAATGGCAATCTGTACAGCTTTTTATATACTTCAGTTAAATGTTTAGATGTTTGTAAAGATTTTAGTTATGTTTGTGTGTTTTATGTGAGTGAAGAATCATCTGTCTTCAGCATGATCGTTTTACTTGTATTTTAAGTTTGCCATGTTAATATGTTATGTGATTTTTTTTTATTCATATTGCATTTTCCTAGTTTTGCATTTCTTATCATTTGAAGATTGTATGTGCACATACAGCATCACTTAATGTAAAGTAGTTTTTATTTACATTTTGAAATTTCAGGAATGTATAATAGTTTTGTACATTTTTCTTAATCAGATATGATAATTCCTGGCGCCAGAATCTCAAATCCCTATTTTTCTTGAAGCAGTGTGAGAGTTGATCAGCCTGTGTGTGCTGTATGTTTGTAAGTGCTAGTCATAAGCCCTGCCATTGACACTGGATTTAGCAGTGCTTTAAGCAGCCCAGAAAGAGCGTCAGGCTCCAGCCTTTCACACACTTTTATTGTAATTGCAATGGTACTGTGTAGCCCGCCACCGTTAGTCCCTGCTTTGCCTGTAACCAAAGATTGTCCTCTTCTGTAATGGTGTGCTTAATAATATAGGCCTGCAGTGACCTTTTTAATGATGTACCATTCACAAGTACAGTACTGTTCAAAATGGTAGTTCTTGATAACTACCATACTAGTACTAACAATAATATGAAGTAATGTTCCAGCCTTCAAAGAATTAACAAGTTGATCTCAATGGTGGGCCTGTGCTCTCTTATCCTGCTTGTTCCCCTGCTTCCTCTGGTTCATAGACTGGTATCCAACCTTTGGTTGTAAACTTTTTATATATTGGTGCTCTTTGTCCTTCAAAATATTTCTTAATGTCTAATGAACAAATGGTATTGTTCTATGGTTTTTGAACCAGAGGCTAGTTGGACAGGTAAAAGATAATACTCCTTTTCGTATAATATACGATTGATAATACAGTAACATATTGCAGACCCACATCCTGTACTGTCCGTGTTTGTGCTTCAGATGAAAACACCGGCTTTGCCACAACCTACTGCAACAATTTTTTTACAAACGTCTAGCAGGTTTGGCTTAGACACTGAATGAATGATTTTGGATGATTTTGATAGTTCAATTATTACAAGGTCCTGTGCACAAGGAACAAATCTGCTAGTAAAGGTTGTGGTGGATTTAGGTGTTGAGATCATGGATGGATTTAAGTCACAAAGTTGGATTAAGTTGGCGGCTATTTATTAGTGGACTGAGTAATTTGTGGATGTGTGTCCATGAAGTGACATGGAAATGCTCAGTGTTGCCACTCATTTATACTTTTATGTTTGTACAAAATGTAATTACCTTAAATAAAATTTTTACAAAATTTGTATTGTCTTTTATGAAAACCTTAAGATTCATTGAAAAAATGGGAATACAATATTTATACATAGCAAAGTTGGACAAGGTCAGTTTTATCATTTATTAGTTTTCTAATTATGTAAGTAAGTAAGTAATTATCAAAAGAAGGCACCAAACCGGGAAGGCTATGTAGCACCATCAAATACGCAAAATAATCAGAGGGCGCTAAATATCACCAAGGATGCCAATACGAGAACAAAAACGCATAAGGCGAACGATATCAAAAGTATCCGAGTCACCAAGAATTCTATCGAGGGACAGGTGACCGCGAGGGGCGGTCGGAAAGCAAGACACACGCTCGTCCTGGAAGTCAGGACATTCAAGAAGGACATGCACGACCGTAAGAGGGACAATGCAACTAGGACAATAAGGAGCAGGGCGGCGCTCCATCAAGTGACCATGGGTTAAGCGAGTATGGCCAATACGCAACCTCGCCAGAGCTGTTTCCCACCGCCGGTTACGGTGGAAGGAGGACGGCCACGAGGAAACACAACATTTAAGAGTACGTAGCTTGTTACCAGTAACAGACAACCAAGAAGCCTGCCAACGGGTAAGGACTGAGGAATGGATAACCGGGTAAAAGTCGGAATACGGAATGCCTTTACGAGAGATGGGACAAGAGCGGACAGCTTCCTTAGCGGCAGCATCCGCACGCTCATTTAAAGACACGCCAATATGGCTGGGAACCCAACAAAACTCAACCGACTTAAATTTACTGTGAACGAGAAACAGCCAATGCTGGATCTCGACAACTACCGGATGAACTGGATTAAAGCACCCGAGAGCCATGAGGGCACTACGAGAGTCAACAACAACCACAAAGGAAGACTGACAACGAGAAAGCAGGAGACGAAGAGCATAGAGAATAGCATAAAGTTCCGCTGTAAAGATGCTAGTCTCCGGAGGCAAGCGACACATATAAGTGCGATCAGGAAAAACAACAGAGTAGCCAACACCGTCCGCTGACTTAGACCCATCGGTGAAGACAGAAACGGAGCGGGAGTGAGAAGAAAAGTGCTCGAGGAAAAGGCGTTTTAGAACTGTAGGAGGGGTAAAAGCTTTAGTGATACGAGTCAAGGATGTACAAAACCGCGGAAGAGGGACCCTCCACGGGGGCAAAGAAGGAACAACACGAGGAGAAACATCAGAAATACGAACGGAAAGAGAATCCTGTAGGCGAGATAACCGGACAGAAAGAGGGAGGTGGTGAAGAGGAACAGGAACCGCAGGAGGGGTAAAAGTTAAAGCACGACAGAGGCGAGAGGAAGGATGTTGCAAGGACCGCGCAAGATAGCGAAGACAGTAGCGATCACGGCGGTCCTGGAGAGACAGGAAGCCAGTGTCAACATACAAGCTAAGGACGGGAGTCGAACGAAAGGCACCAGAACTGAGGCGCAACCCAGTATGGTGCAAAGCATCAAGACGGCGAAGAGTAGAGGGAGAAGCAGACGAGTAAGCAGGGCAACCATAATCGAGCTTAGACAGGACGAGAGAGGAATGTAAAGCAAGGAGAGTGCGCCTATCTGCCCCCCAAGAAGTATGGGACAAGACCCGAAGGAGGGTAAGGGACTTAGAGCACTCAACACGGAGGTAAGAGATATGGGGAGACCAAGACAAACGAGTGTCAAGGAATAACCCCAAAAGCTTCGCGGAATCTTTGTATTCAAGGGGATGACCATAAAGTGACAAAGAGGGACGAAGAACAACCCGTTTCCGCGTAAAAGTCATGGCACAAGTCTTAGAAGTAGAGAACTTGAAGCCATGACCTGTGGCCCAAGACGACACGGCATCAATCGCAAGTTGAAGCCGGCGTTGAAGGAGAGGCGAATCATCACCCTGACAACAAAGGGTAAGATCATCGACATAGAGAGCGGAGAAGACACCAGAAGGAAGAGAGGAAAGAAGACCATTGAGGGCAACCAGAAAAAGAGTAGTGCTCAGAACACTACCCTGGGGCACACCTTCGTATTGCTGAAAAGAGGGAGAGAGAGCGGTACCAAGGCGCACCCGAAAGGAACGACGAGAGAGGAAGCTGCGGAGAAAGAGAGGGAGATGACCACGAAGGCCAAAAGAATGAAGTTGAGATAGGATATGATAACGCCAAGTGGTGTCGTAAGCCTTTTCTAGGTCAAAAAGGACGGCAACAACGGAGGTCTTCGCAGCAAAAGCAGTACGAATATAGACCTCCAAGTTCACCAGGACATCTGTCGTGCTGCGGCACTTGCGGAAACCAAATTGAGAAGGGGAGAGGAGGTGATGGTGTTCCAGGAACCACATCAGACGAACGTTAACCATACGTTCAAAGAGTTTGCAGACACAACTTGTGAGAGCAATAGGGCGAAAGTCCTTAGGGGAAGTACCCAGAGACCCCGGTTTGCGAACAGGGAGGACAACGGCATCGAGCCAGTCCTCAGGGACTGACGACGACTCCCAGATCCGATTATACAGACTCAGTAAATACTGAGACGTGCTCGGAGGGAGATGGCGAAGCATCTCATAATGAATACCATCGGAGCCCGCCGCCGTAGAACCGCAGAGGGCCAGGGCAGAACGAAGTTCAGAGAGAGAGAAGGGATCATTATAGGGAAGCTGAAGATGAGTGCAGAAATCTAAAGGACGAGACTCAAGGACAGGTTTACGAAGAAGGAAAGATTGGGGAAGATGAAGACCAGAGCTAACAGAAGAAAAGTGGGAACCCAGTTCGGAAGCGACCTGCAACGGGTCCGCCACAAGAGTATCATGGAGGTGAAGGACCGGTGAAACATCGGGAACGAACTTACCCGCTATCTTGCGGATACGCTTCCAGATCTGGGCCAGAGGGGTTTCGGACGTAATTGTCGAGACATAAGATGCCCAACATTCACGTTTAGCCGTACGGATGGCCCTACGGGCCACCGCACTCGCTTTCCGAAAGAAAAGAAAAGAATCGGTCGTCTGCCTACGGCGGTGCTTCTTCCAGGCTGCACGCTTACAGCGGACAGCCCGAGCACAGTCCGCATTCCACCAGGGAACGCACTTCCGTGGACCCCGAGAGGAAGAGCGAGGAATAGAGCGGAGGGCAGCGTCGAAGACAGTGTCATGAAAAAGGAGGAGAGCGCGAGAGAGGGGCAGAAGGGAGAGGTCAGAGAGAGTAGCACTGAGGGAAAATAGGGTCCAGTCCGCCTTAGCAAACTGCCACCTAGGGAAAGAGAGGGAAGGGCGAAAAGAGAAAAAGGAAACAAGGATGGGGAAATGATCACTACCATGGAGGTCATCAAGAACCTGCCATGTGAAATCTAAGGAAAGAGAAGAAGAGCAGAGAGAAAGATCAAGACAAGAAAGGGTGCGAGTTCGAGAGTCCAAATGAGTGGGCTCACCAGAATTCAGAAGAGACAGGGAAGAAGAGAGGAGAAACGGCTCAAGGAGGCGACCCCGGGTATTCGTCAGAACGTCACCCCAAAGAGAATGACGACAATTGAAGTCACCCAGCAGGAGCACAGGCTCCGGCAAGGAGTCTAGGAGGTGTTTCAAATCAGGAAGAGAGAGCGGGACACTCGGGGGGAGATAAATGGAACAAACTGTGTACCATTTCCCCACAAAGATACGAGCAGCAGAACAATGGAGAGGCGAAGGAAAAAGTAAAGGAACAAAGGGAACATCAGCCCGAATCAAGAGAGCAGAAGAATTAGAAGCCCCAGCAATGGCAGGGGGGGGGGAGAAAGGAATAGCCACGAAAACGACCAGGACGAGCACCAAGCATCGGCTCCTGGAGACAGACACAAAGGGGCGAAAACCGCGAAACCAGAAGTTGGAGTTCGAGGAAATTGGCGTAATAACCTCGAACGTTCCATTGAAGAATGGACAACGACGAGAAGAGAAAGGACAAAAACAGAGAACAAGGAAGAAACAAAGGCGAAAGACCAACAGAGCACGTTAAAGAATATCAGGGTCGGGATCAGGGTCAGCAAAGTCAGGGTTAGGGGGCATGGGTAAACTGAGCAAAGACGGAGGGAAGGAAACGGGAGAACAGATCAGAGGTGGGCGGGCAGGGTCCGGAGGAGGAGGAGGAGGAGGAGGAGGAGGAGGAGACAATGGAGAGGAGCAGTCAAGGACAGCAGCAGGAAGAGGGGGAGTAGAAAGAGAGGAGCGCACCCCAGCAAGAGCAGCAACCGAAAGGGAAGCAGGGGCCAAAGAAACCTCCATAGCAGGAACAGGGGGCGCAAGCACTGAAACGGGAGGGAAAGGAGCAACAGAGCCAGAAGGAGGAGCTGAGGAAGAAAGCGAAGCCTTCTTACCCGCCGGGGAAGAGGAAGGAGAGGAGCCAGGCTTACGCTTCTGACTTAAAGAGACCGGTGTCCCAGCAACTACGTACCGGGCAACGGATTCCAGTGTCTCAACAGGAGAAGCCGAACGAGAGCACACACGACGGCCGTTAGGAGAGCGATGGACATCCGCCCGCACCGACAGGCGGCGGGGAGAGCCGATAGATGGAGGAAGAGGATGGGAAGGAGGATCGGAGGGGGACGAGGAAGAAGACACAGAAGACACGACAGACCGGGTAGAAGGAAGGGGAACCCCAGACAGAGGACCAGGAGGAGGATCCTTCGGGAGAGAACCCAAAGGGACAGAGGAGGGGGCAGTGGGCGCATCAGGGTCCAAGGCCTGGAAACGGTTGTGAGTCTGAGGAAGGCGGGAAGGACGAGGAGAGGAAGAGCGCAACACGCGAGCATAAGAGATATTAGCATAAGGCGGGAGCCGGCGAACCTGGCGCCTCGCCTCAGGAAAAGATAAACGCTCCCGGTGCTTCAAGTTGAGGACGGCTGCCTCAAGCTTGTAATGGACACACGCACGGGAGAAGGTAGGATGGGCCTCACCGCAGTTGAGGCAATGAGCCTGGGGAGAAGCGCACTCCGACTTAGAGTGACCTTCGCCACCACACAAAGGACAGAGAGAGACAGTCCCGGAGCAGCGGATGGCACCATGCCCAAACCTCCAGCACTTGTTGCAGAGCCGAGGAGAAGGAATGTACTCCTGGACAGAGCACCTGGCACCAGCAAGAATGACAGAGGGTGGAAGGGTCCTACCATCAAAGGTAATCTTCACAACCCGGAGGGGTTGACGGCGACTACCACGAGGGGGACGAGTAAACGTGTCCACCTGGAGAATAGAGTGGCCCTGGGCAGCGAGGATATGTCGAATATCGTCGTGGCAGTCGCGTAGGTCCCGAACACCGGTCGCAACATGGGGCGGGAGCAAAATAGTGCCAACACTGGCATTCAACTGAACGTTCTTCGAGACCCGAACGCGGGTCTCGCCAAGGCAGGATAAGGCAGCCAAGCGGGAAGCAGCATCCTGAGAAGGAGCAGCAACGACACGTGTACCGAGACGAGTGGGGTTGAAAGTAATGGAGGCATCCACGGAATCAATGAGATGTCGATGGAGGGAGAAATCGTCAGGAGGCGCAGAATCAAGAGGGAGGAGATCAAAATATTTGGCCCACGAAGCGGGACCAAACAAGGCTTGATAGGTAGCAGAACTGGAAGGAATCGAGCGAGGGCGGCCGTGACGAAGACGGCGGTGAGAACCCCCAGAGAGAGAGGGGTTAAAAGGCGCAGTAGTTACAACTAGAGAAGGAGCCACGCCAGGGGACGAGGTAGTCACCACTGGGGGCTTGGGGCTCGACCCAACCACAGAGGAGGGAGGGGAGCCAGAGGAAGGAGTCAGAGAGGCCAAGGGAGGAGCAAGGTCGGGGCCCAATGCAGCGGAGGCTACAGAGCCCGGTCTTCCAATACGGACCGACTCGGGGGCTAGGTCGCCCACCCCACGAGCCTGAGAAGGTAAACCAGAAGAAGCCGAAGCAGGGGTAATCATCTTGACGAAAGAAAGAATTCACTCACGAATGTGCCCCCACACCCACCATGGAGCCACAATTAGAGGCAGGACACCCAACAAGAAGCTATCGCCGATCTTGTCGGGGCCTCCTAGGGGTGCGTCGCGAGTATACGCCCCACAAACGCCACCTTAAGAAACCGACAGTCCGTCGAGATCGGGTTCAGTGACGAAGTGGGGATTGACAATAAAAGGTTCCCCTCGCTCTCGACGTCGGGTACTGCAGTTCTACGGGTGCATGAGTATGCCTCCTCAAGCACCCGGGCGTCAAAATAGAAGAAGTCCAAGGGAAGAACCAGAACGAGCAAAAGGTCGGTAGGAAACGGCAAGCAGATAGGAGAAGAGGGGGGAGAAAAACGAAACAGAAGGAAAAGGAAAAGATGCCCAGCAGAATTGGAGAGGACGGCAGCAGGAGCACAAGGCTAGAAAAGGACAGAGGACTGTCCCAAGGAGCATCACACTCCGGCAGCCGCCCACTAAGCCCCCACACGGCGACAACGAGCTGAGCGGGGAGGGGGTTCTAATTATGTAGAGTTTAACAGGTGCACAAACAAATAAGTGGAGTCACAAGTCATATTGCCAGTTTGAGGCAAATGTGTGAAAAAAATTAATTTCCACATTCCCCAATCTTTTTGTTCATTAAACTTTCTCTTAGCCATAACTTTGTCTTTATTTTTCATTGCAGTTTTATATATTTACTGCCCACTGTCTAGAGTCATACAGCCTTTTCTCACTTTGTGTGGCTTGCTTTATTTTATTTTCCTCTTTGTTTTCTTGTTTGTATGTACTGGAGTCACATTCTATCTTAGTACTGTATTCAAAATTTATTCATGTACTGTTCTGGGAATCATATTATAGTCTAGGTCTCTACAGACATACTTTACAAAAATTTTGTGGGCTACTTTAGGATGGAAATTTGAGTGGTATTACTGCAATGTGTTCATTATTTACTACAGAACAAAAAAGGTACAATGGGTTGTCATTACTACTTAAATGATGTTTTGGCCAAAATATTGATGCATACAAGATGTACCTATATCAAACAGAGGCTGTGTAATTCTGAACAAATCCTTGTACAATATAACTCTTAAGTTTTTACTGTTTGAAATGTTGAAACCACAGATAACAAAACTTGACAAATGGTTATATGATTTTTGTCAAAATATTGCTTTTGATATTTGATATGAAATAATATTGGAAAAATAATTTTTTATCTGGAAAATATTGTTTTCTGGGGAGGGGGAGCCCCTTCGGCTCCTCGGAGCTATCCGGGCTGATATGAATGTATTAGACCCTTGCATCATCAATATGCATGGAGTTCTAGGCCTACTGGGATCACGAACCAGAACCTGGCTTCCTCTCGGAGAGGCATGAGGAGAAATGGCCTATAGAAACCCCCCCTCCCCCCATGTGGTTGGAAGCATTCTACATCTGCCATCGACCAGGTCTGGCACCCAGAAAGGTAAGCGCCCCAAAACAAACCCCTATTCTGGTGAAAATATTGCTACTGAAAACCGAACCAGTGGACAGAACTCCCCCAAGTGAAAACGAGCATGTCATCACGTCACCGTGCCATTGTCTGCATAACCCACCCCCCCTCCCTGGGAGGGTGAAGGGGAAGCCCCAGACCTCCGTGCCGGCTATCCACCCAGCAGTTCTGTGGTTGATGTGGAACTGGCAAGGTCGTGTGCCTCTGGCTCCAGAATTTTCCAGTTCTGTGCCTTGTGGTGTGGTGCTCTCTCTTCGGTGGTGTGCAAGCCCAGGAGTAATTTCTCCAGTACTCTGGCTGCATGTGCCTAGGGTTCCCTTCCCTAGGTTCCCTGTAAGTACTGCCCTTGGGGGCTTGGGGTTACCTTCTACAAGTCACCTTGGGATCTACCTCCGCTGTGTCTTTAGCTGCTCGGTGATTTACAGCTCTTGGAGTCGGCTAGGGTGTTTCTTGCTTCCCTGTTAACCTCTGGGTAGGCAGTAGTTTTTGTCACTGGTTGGGGCGCAGGGTACTCTGCAGCTAGTTATCACCTCTCATAGCGGCCGGCTCTGTTCAGCCTGGGCACGTTGTCCTCTTGTGGGGTTTTTTTCATTTCTGGGGGAGCCCCTTCAGCTCCCCCGAGCTATCCAGGCTGATATGGTTATATTAGACTTTGGCATCAGTCAATGTGAATGGAGCTCTAGGCCTACTGGGAACCATGAACCAGAACCTGGCCCCTTCAGAGAGGCATGAGGAGCAATGACCTATAGTAACCCCTTTGTGGTTGGAAGCATTCTATGTCTGCTATTGACCGGGTCAGGCACCCAGAATGATAAGCGCCCCAAAACAAACCCCTATTCTGGTTAAGAAATTGCTATTGAAAGCCGAACTTGTAGACAGAACTCCCCAAACGAAAACAAATAAACGAGCATGACATCAGCATGTCACCGCGCCATTTGTCTGCACAGCTCCCCTCCTCCCTGGGAGGGGAAAGGGGGAGCCCCAGACCCTGTGGCTGATTTCCTGCCCTTCAGCTCTGTGCCTTGTGGTGTGGTGCAGTTTCTCTGGTGGTGCGAGAGCCAGGAGTAATTTCACAAGTTCTTGGGATGCATGCACCTAGGGTCACCTTCCCTAGGTGCCCTGTAAGTACTGCCCTTTAGACTTGGAGCCACCTTCCACAAGTCACCTTGGGATCTACCTCTGCTTGTGTCTTTTTATGCTCAGTGATTGACCACCCTTAGTGTGCTGGGGTGTTTCATGCACCCTTGTTTGCCTTTGGTTATTGGTAGTTTGCACTGGTAGGGGCATAAGGTACGGCACAGCTAGTTTTCACCTCTCATAGCGGCTGGCTCTGTCGCCTGTGTACGTTGTCATCTTTTGAGGTTTTTTTTTTGTTTTTTGCTTCCTGCCTAGGGAGGGGGGGTTATGCCCTTGGTTTTGATTACCCCATATTGGTCTTGGTGGTCCCCTGCTACGCCCCCATGAGTGGACACGTCCTGGGGGTTCAGCTTTTAGCAGTTTTCTTGGTAGACTTGGGCGCCGGTTAGCAGTACCCTACCTGGACTTCCCTTAGTGTGTTTTCCCATCTAAGGGCACTGGGAAACCTAGCGGGGCCACTTGGGTCCGATGGATGCATCCTCTGGGTCCCCTCTCACCTTGTGCAAGTTTGAAGGTTGCTCTGTCCCCTTGTCTCAGGGTGACATTCACCGCTTTTGCCTCCATCAAGTTGCCTGCAGGGTCGATGACACCGATCCAGAGTCCTGCGAGTTTTATTGCTTGTGACTCAGTACACCCAGTCCACTGATGACTGTTCGGGTGCTACCAGCTTAGACATTGCATTCTAGGTTTAGGTTGCTGCAATGTGCTAGGTTGGTTGCTGACCCAGTAACCCTGAGGCTGCCCCGTTTTGGTTATAGGGGCAGAATTTCTGGACTAGGGGGTGTTTGCCCCCCCCCCCTCTCGTCCTACCCTGTTCCGGCCCTACTGGGATGCAACCGGGTTCTTCTCTGATGGTAGTAGAGTTTTGGAATCCGGCCCCAAGTTAGTAGAGGCTTTCAAGGGGTGTGTTCTGTAATGCAAGTAAAACTAAAGGGGGAGGGATACAAATATTCCAATTTATATATATATTTCCACCACCATAATTTAAAGTCATAAAAGGGAATTATTACTACACAATGTACAATGAGGTCTCCCTCTCTGAAGACGCTCAACACTCTGCGATGCTTCCTCTAGGTAGCCCTGGTCTCTGCTTCCGTGGTTCACAATGCATCCACGATAACTCTACGACGAATCTACCCTGGCCACAGGCCAGCCAAATCACAGTCCCACTGGGTGCTTCGTCGTGGAGGCCTTCAACCACAATCCAGCCTGTAGCTGGCAGGTACCGATCAGCTCCGCTGTGTAGGCCACTCCACGACCGATACTTAGGGTTGCGTGCCCTAGCCAGGAGCCTCGTGTGACTCGCTGGTCACTCTTCTCATACAGCACCCCAGTGGGTGGTCTCCTCCACCAGCCAGCCCCGGATAAGGCGATTCCCGACACTGCCACGCCTCAGGCAGGCTATTACACTCTCAACAGAGTTCGTCCGGGGGTGGCTCACAGCTTCTTCAAAGCAGACTCGTGAAGAGACCTTGGCTGCCTTGGGTAGACTGGTCCATCATCCAACACAGCAGTCCCAGGTCGACTCTGCAATCAGACACGTCATTAATACTGGGACGCTTCACTCACAAGCTTAGACAGAAACGTACACCTCTTCACTCCATGGATGGCATTCACTGTCTAAGCACTACCTCACCAGAAGTCAGCAGCGGCTACGTCATGAGCTGACTAGGACAGGAATCCAACACTTATTGCTGGCCTATCCTGTCACCACTAGATGGCGTCGTCCATTTGGAGTGGGTTTCGGGAGCGGACTCACAGATGGCGCTGTCGTCACTGCTCCATGGTCCGACGCTGGACTCGGGTCCGTAACATACCCCTTCTGTGGTTCGTTCTGGTCCTCTTCCCCCTCCCCCCTGCTTCCAGCTCCGAAGCATCTTAAGGTTTCGGAGTCAGGGCAGGGTTTAGTTGGTTTGGAGACTTGGGTAGTCTTGGGGAATGCCCCTTCCAGGGTGGCGACGGAGGCATTCGAGCCTTTTCCTCCTGCCAAAGCGTATGGGTCTGACCAGTGGGCCCCCCTTCATTTCTGCTTTTATGGCTGTCCTGGCTTTTTCTTGTGAGGCTAGGGCTTTGGGGGACGGCTCGTCCCCGGGTCCTACTGTGGAGGTTGATAAAAATGAGTTCCCTGTTGGGCTATTTGTGGACCTGCGTAAGGCTTTTGACACTGTCAACCACCAAAACCTTCTTTTTAAATTACATCATTATGGAGTCAGAGGACACTCCCTGCAATACCTCAAATCCTACCTTACTGACAGGCTCCAGTATGTTTCTGTGAATAATTCAATTTCTCCCACCCTACCCATCAACATTGGTGTTCCTCAGGGCAGCATACTTGGCCCTCTCCTCTTTCTCATCTACATTAATGACCTTCCAAATGCCTCCCAACACCTCAAAACAATTCTATTTGCTGACGACACAACCTTCATTTACTCCAGTCCTGACCCCCATGCTCTAAATGCCACAGTAAATACTGAGCTAAATAAAATCCATCTTTGGCTAACTGCCAACAAACTCACCCTTAACATTGACAAAACTTTCTATATTCTGTTTGGCAATAAATCCTCTAATCAAATAAATCTCAAAATAAACAATTAATACCCAAATTTGTAACAAATTAGATGGCAAATTCCTTGGCGTTCTCATCGACCACAAGCTGAATTTCCAGGGATACATTCTAAATATATAAAAAAAAGTTTCAAAAACTGTTGGCATTCTTTCTAAGATCAGATATTATGTACCCCGCCCTGCCCTGCTGACTCTCTATTACTCCCTCATCTATCCATATCTCAACTATGGTATTTGTGCTTGGGGTTCTACTACCCAAAATCATTTACGTCCTCTAATTACTCAACACAAAGCTGCTATTAAGACAATATCCAACTCTGACCCCAGACATCACTCGGTACCCCTACTCAAATCTCTGAATATGTTAGACATTAAGTCACTGCACATTCTCTCATGTGTATTATACATATATAAAACGCTGAACTGTAATGCCAATCCTGACCTCAAAAGCTTCATAGAAGGTTGTAACAGAACCCATGAGAACCACACCAGAAATAAATACAGTTTTGATATTCCTAGAGTACGACTTAATCAAACTAGAAATGCTCTACAAATCAAGGGGCCCAGAATGTGGAATGACCTTCCCAACCATGTTAAAGACTGTACCTCTCTCAACCAGTTTAAGATAAAAACTAAACACTACCTAATAAATTCCCTGTAACCTACCTTACCCCCTCTATTGTCAACCAATGTCTGTTTTTTTTAAAGAGCGCTGTTTGTCGACTGAATTGTATTTGTGCTGCTTTTTCAGCTATGTTTTCATTCCATGTTTTCATTTTACTCTTTATGCTCAATTAGTATTAAGCTTTAGTCATTTAAGTTTTTTATGCCCGAAACGCTTTGCGTAATAGTGGCTTTAGGCATTGTATGTACTAGCCCTAACTATAAATCCATCACTCTTTGTAAAATCTCTTGTATGTATGTACCTTACCTAAATAAACATTTGATTTGATTTGATTTTGATCTCGAACCCATTGTTGATGTGACGACTTATATTGAATTTTGTAACTAGCTCATCAAGATTGTAACTTGCTTAGCTAAATGAATTGTGGGGTTCAGTCCCTGAGCCCATTATGTGCCTCTGTAACCCTTTCCACTACCGAGCACAAGATCGGTATGGGGTGCATAATAAATGAACTAAACTAAACTAACTGACCACAGGTATATTCTCTCTCTCTCTCTCTGGAAGACCCACAGGACAAGATGGAGAAGGTGCAGACATTTGTAGTGTCAGGCAAGCCTGAATATTTGGAAGGTTGCACCAAAGAGCAGTTAAAGCAGATAGCGGAGAAATGTGGCGTGAAGGTGAAGTCATCTAAAGTGGCCGGAATGAAGGATGAGATCCTTAGGCAGTTGAGAGCTAAGAACGAAGTGACAGCAAAGAGCCCAGAAAGGAGCTCGAAGTGGAAAGGAGGTTAATAGGCATGATGAAGTGAGATCCAAAGGATTAAGTAAGAGCAGTAGGAGTAGCCGCAGTAGCAGAAGTAGCAGGAACAGGTGCTTGGAAAGGTTCCAGTTAGAGCGTCAGATGCAACGTGAACATGAAGAGAGGCAGTTCCAACTGGAGAAGTTTAGTTAGAACTACAGATGAAGGATGAAGTAGAGAAAGAAAAGGAGAAACCCTGAATACGAGAACTGGAGTTAGAACAGGGGAAAGAAAAAGAGAAGCCCAAGTTGAGAGAGAAAAGGAGAGAACGAAACAAATGGAGATAGAGGCAAATAGAGCTTTGGCAGAGCATAGGATTGAATGTGGGTTGCCAGAGAGCACCACACACGAGTCACACACACACACGATAATAAAGTTAGGGGAAAAAGATATCCACTGTTGGCGCCGGAAGAGTCGGAGAACTTCTTCGAGCACTTTGGAAAGATAGCCAACATCAGACAGTGGCCGTCTGATGTACATACAATGGCTAGTACATACAATGCCTGAAGAGGAGTGAGCTCAATTAGTACAGTTACGACTGATCAGTGCTGCCAGAGAGGCGTGTACCCAGTTGTCTTTTAAGGAATGCCAAGATTACTGGACTGTGAAGAGCAGCGTATTGTGTTCTTTTCTATTGACTCCTGAAGCTTACAGAAAGCGCTTCAGAAAAATGATGAAGGCTCCTGCAAGTACGTTCGCTAAGATGGCGAGAGACCTGGAAAGGCGTTTCCAGAAGTGGATAGAAGCTGTTGGTGTAAAATCTTATGGTGATTTGAAACAATTGATGATTATGGAGGAATTTCTGGAAATGATGCACCCTGAAACGAAATTTAAGATCCAAGAAGCAGGAGTGAAGAATGTGAGAGACGCAGCCGAAAGGGCAGATGTGATTACAGAAGCTTATCGGAGTTTGAGGGAAAAGCAGAGTGAAGAGCGATGTGAGACCTAATTATGGCAGACCCAGGGAAGCCTGGAGTGAGACAAATTTTGATAGATGGGAAAATAAACGAAAGTATTCTAAGACTCAGAAAAGTAGGTCATATACTTCATCTGAAAGTGAGGATGAAGGAGTTAAACGAGAATTTAAGTGCGTGCAGAACTTGAAATAAGTTTATTGATGTAAAATACACACAAAGGGATGAGGTAGTTCAAGCTATTCTCACCCCGTTCAGTACATCGTGTTAATACATACATATACACACATCACAAGCAATAAACGTATTACCGAACATTCTGAGAGATAAACATATACATTTCCTCCTTTACACAAGTAGTCTGGTATCAGACGTACACACAAATACTTTTATGACCTAGGTATACTGTATAGACAATTTGCAAGAGACATGCAGATAATTCAACAAAAAATTACAGTCTTGGTGCAAAATTCTTATATCTCTCAAGAATATCATCAACCTTTCCGTTGTGACACATCCAGACTATTTGTTCAGGAACAGTCCTTATCTCAGTGTTTCTATATACATTAATCAACGGACAATCAAGAGCATAATGGGTTAGGGTGTAAGACCTTAACATACCACATAGTTTACACTTCGTGTCATTATCATGAACACCTATTCCATATTCCCAGTAATATTTGTACCCAAGCCTGAGCCGCATGTACACAGAGTCACTCAAAGCATTTCTCCTGTAGCGAGTTAATCTTATACTCGCCCCATTATCTCATTATTTTAATAACATAACTAATTACAGAAGCTACAATCCTTTCCCCAATTACAGGTAATACTCTTCTCACCTTGTTGAAGGAAGCTGAGGTGTAATCACCATATAAGCAACGATTTGATGAATAGAAGACAGTTCAATTTCCACAGTCAACAATTTAGCACTCGGCGTGTACAGTCCTAATCGACCCAAGACGCTACAGCTTCGACACAGAGCAGACAGCAGACTACGACAGCATCGAGCCGCCACGCTCTCGCTCCCCGAGTTCAGACACTCACAATTCTCAATCGAGCCGCCAAGCTCTCCCACATAGAGCTCCACGACTCCGGCCTCACTCAGCTCTCTACTCTGCTCCAGGCTTCGTCTCAACGTCTATGACACTGCTGTATCCAGGACTACTAAATATATATGAAACTCACTAAACACTGTGTAGCGAGTAGATTATCCCAATAATATACTCGCTCCAAATGCTTTGTTAATATTCCTGTCAACCTTTGGAGATGAATGAGGTGAGGCGTTGCCCGGGCATATAAGCAGCAGGATAGCAAACATTAACCAGAGTCTACTTTCAAGTGTGGTCTAGAGCAGACACTTGTGAGATGCTGTACCGACGCTCAGTGCGCTCAACTCACACCAAAGTATCACCTGTGTACTTCTGTATATTCGACCAAATATATATATAGTATCTTAGTGTCTGTGTTTATTGTCACCATACTTTACGTAACAATAGAACCGTTCCATTGGTGACCCCAGAGAGTTTCGACGATACCCAGCCACGATGGACTACAACATGGACTCTCACCTGGACCTCCACTGCTGCTGCTTGCTGTGGACCGCAGCCACCTGTCATGGAACGTTGCCAACACCCTTGCCATAGCTATGATTTTCATCGCGATCGTCTCTGCATTTTCATCTACTACGGCTTGCTGCTCCACGATCACTACTCACTCATCTGGCAGCTTCATCAGTAACTACATAATGTGTGATCTACAGCCTGTCCTGCCGACTCTCCGTCGCTGCCAGGGCACTGCTTGTTCTACAGGGGCGCCCACGAAAGCTGCTCTTTCGTCAGATTCATCTACACGTTCACTGCATTCTGATACTCTGCCGACTCAAGCACTTTGCGCAGTACAGGACTTACAGCTTGCGTTTCCGACTCTTCGTCGCCTCCAGGACAATTCAGCTCTAGCAGTGATTACCTCGTTGTCCTAACTACGTGCGTATTATGTATCTAATCAACCCAACAACATAATATAATCGTACGTTACACTCCTTTTACCATAAGTGAAATGACCACTGCTTCGCAAAGCGGGGATGTTTCTGATGGGGGAGAAAGAAACATTTGCGCAGCGCGTCCCGCGGCGTTGCGCGGCCAGTCTGGGGCCGTATAAATACGGGGGCACAGAGGGGCTCTGCCCTCGCCGCTGCCCTCGCAAACTCCCACCCTCCTCCCCTTTGCAAGCGGCTGTCTTTGTACCCCCGTCATGCTTTGCACAGTTGTCCCATTTTCTCCCCCACTGCATGTGGGAAGGGGGGTGCAGCGCCGGTCCCCAAGTGTCCCGCTGTCCGCAGCTAATACTTTGCCCAGTCTAGGTGCTAGTAAGCCCTACTTGTAGTCACACCCCCTTCTCCTTATTCATTAGGTCTTTTACGGCCTCTTGGCCGGGTACATTACGTGTTATGTGGTCTCTCACTTATTAGTTATTCTTTGTGTCCTGCCTGTTATATCCTAGTGTTATATAATTACTACACATTTGCACTCGGCCTTAATTCTAGTACCAGTTAACCTTTAGGTTTCTGCAGAATTAGTTTCCATGTCATTATAGGCTAAGGTCTCATACTTACTACGGGTGTACCTTTTAAGTTAAATCTAGTCCTCGGACTTGGAATTGTTACTGTTAATTCTTACTTTATATATTTACTTTATATATTTTAATATAAACTTTATATATTTACTTACTTTATATATTTGAAACTTTATATATTTACATGTTCTGCAGAATTTAATCTTCAATAAATTTAAAGCCCCATACTGCCAGTAATTTTAATTTTAATTTTGCCCCGAGGGGCGAGTTTATTGGGCAGCGCCACTCATCTTGTGAGTGAACATACCGCACCATACTGCCAGTATCTTTCTCCCCCTGATCAGAAAATGGGTGTTTTGACTCACATACATGTAGTGTTGCATGGTTTGACTTCTCTCATACATTATACCCCTCCTCTCCACGTCTGCCTGTGCCTGAATATTTCTGATTTTGCTTCCTATTTGTCTCATTTGATAGATTTATAGATAGAGCTAGTACATACAATGCCTAAAGTCACTATTACGCAAAGCGTTCGGGTAAATGTTGATGAATCTATAAATTCATCAATATTTGTATCACCCCTTGTATGTATGTACTTTACCTGAATAAACATTTGTATTTTTTTTTTTATTTTTTTACCCTCTTAACCCACCCAACGTACCTTCTTGGATATAAATAAATAAATAAATGGGCAGTGCCCTCATGGCTCTAATCTTTTAACCCTTTAGCGTCTAAACTAACTCCACAGGTCTAAAGTTTAGACCGTTTGGTGGTGGAAATCTATTACTATACTGGCTGTTTCTTATTTTGCTGTATTCCCAGCCATATAAAAATATGAGTTTGTGTGTAGATGATCCGAACGCTTCATTGTACAGTATTTGAATGTCGTAAAATTATTACCAGCACAGTGGGCTTACAGATGTGATCAGTATACTTCCAGGATCAATAAATAATTATAGGCATCTGTGTGATGCCAAAAATCACGTATATTTTTCATATGTATTGTGTTAATTTTACAGATCAGCACATAGAACATTGTTTTATTGGGTCAGCAGTTAAGAAGGTTTTGGTATCACTGGCAGCAGTCAGCTGATGATAGTAAACACGACCCAACATAATGAGTTGGTGCTCCTCCAAATGAATTTCCTCTCATAGCGAGAAGCTCCATGAGTCACGCTAGTAGGTGAGTCCTCTGAGTCGCTAGCTGAGATGTTTTGATCACGCTGGTCATTAAAAGATGCGTAAAGCTGATTTGAACAATACGAAATAGAGAGAGAGAGATCATATGATACTGTGACACTCCTCGCGATTTGTTCATATTTGGTGGGAATATTACCGTCGGGTGATCCGCTTACAATATCCCGAACTAATATCACGCCAGATGCACATATCACCAGGGGTCACACATGACAGTTCTTGGCATTTTCCACTTGGCTCCTTGGGTGTCAACCGAGTCTAGCGCTGGCTTGGTCAACAGGTACTGGGACGGGAGACATCTGTCACGCAGGGTGCAGTCGCACCTCCACAGATCTCCAGTATCAGCTCTTGATACTGGTAATGGCTCAGAAGGGCCTCCACTTACGGGCTATTCATGCCCGTGCCACCATTTGGGTGGCTTAATCTTCATCAATCAATCCATTTGGTCGACGGGAGACATCTGTCCCGCAGGGTGCAGTCGCACCTCCACAGAACTCCAGTATCATCTATTGATACTGGTAATGGGTCAAAAGGGCCTCCACTTATGGGCTATTCATGCCCGTGCCACCTTTTGGGTGGCTTAATCTTCATCAATCAGTCAGGTACTGGAGGTTGGTGTGTCCACCTAGTTTATTAAAGTCTAGTTGCTACTTATTGACCACAAGCTGAATTTCCAGGGACACATTCTAAATATATCAAAAAAAGTTTCAAAAACTGTGGGCATCCTTTCTAAGATCAGATATTATGTACCACGCCCTGCCCTGGTGACTCTCTATTACTCCCTTATCTATCCATATCTCAACTATGGTATTTGTGCTTGGGGCTCTAATACCCAAAATCACTTACGTCCTCTAATTACTCAACACAAAGCTGCTATTAAGACAATATCCAACTCTGGCCCCAGACATCACTCGGTACCCCTACTCAAATCTCTGAATATGTTAGACATTAAGTCACTGCACATTCTCTCATGTGTATTATACATATATAAAATGCTAAACTATAATGCCAATCCTGATCTCAAAAGCTTCATAGAAGGTTGTAACAGAACCCATGAGCACTACACCAGAAATAAATACAGTTTTGATATTCCTAGAGTACGACTTAATCAAACTAGAAATGCTCTACAAATCAAGGGGCCCAGAATGTGGAATGACCTTCCCAACCATGTTAAAGACTGTACCTCTCTCAATCAGTTTAAGATAAAAACTAAACACTATCTAATAAATTCCCTGTAACCTACCTTACCCCTCTATTGTCAACCCATGTCTGTTATTTTTTTTTAATGAACACTGTTTGTCAACCTATTGTATTTGTGCTGCTTTTCAGTCATGTTCCCCTTTTTTTTTTTTTTTTTTTTATCTTTATTTGTATTTGTTCTCAACACATTTTATTCTTTATGCTCAATTAGTATTAAGTTCTAGATATTAATGTTTTTCCTGCCCGAAACGCATTGCATAATAGTGGCTTTAGGCATTGTATGTACTAGCTCTATCTATATATTGATCCATTAATGTAACATCACTTGTATGTATGTACCTTACCTGAATAAACATATTTATTTATTTATTATTTATTTATATTTATTATAATCTTCATTATTTAATAAAATGTTATACATGTTTATACTGGCAAAACTTAAAGATTTTGCTGTTAAGTTTTTCGACAGAAGATTGAATTTTAATATTGGCTCTTCATTGAAAAAAAGCATCCTGCAGCATTGTGCTTAGCTGGGATTGCAATAACTCAGCTTTTCAATTTTTGCCATTAAACCTAATTCATAACATAGCCTTGGACCCCCCTATAATGGCAATTATATTTAGTAATTTGTGATGATAAATTTTGTATACAGTATGCATTACTCTATTAACAGTAATACCTGTAATGTTAGTTTAAACCTTTACATGTATGTGTTTTGAGTGATAAGACACAGAGTTTAGTCATATTTTTTATACATATTTAGTATAGTCTTGATTACAGCAGTTGATTTGTTGGCGATATAGTGAAGTGTTGTAGTAGTTGAGATGATGCCCGGAGCAGGGCAGAGATCCGAGTTAGGCCTGAGGTAGAGAGATTGGATACGGGGTGAGTGTGTAGAGCGTGACACTCTGAATGAGGGTGAAGTCAAAAAGCTCGAGTGCGGGATGAAAGTGTGGAAGTTCTATGCAGCCAGAATCTGGCTGTCTGCTCTGTAGCGAGGCTGAAGCATCTTGTGAGGGTAGGAACTGGACTTGTCAAGTGTTACATTGTTGTTGGTGAATGTTGAAGATGTGCAGCCTGTCATCCAAACAAAGACCCAAAAGTGATTCCATGCCTCCGCCAAACCCCCTGTTTATGAATAAAAAAACGGTTTACACACGACTCACAACTGTTAACGTTCGAACACTTCCGGAACAAGTGCTTCACTGACAAATTTTTTTCAAACCACAACGCTGTAAATACTTCACCCACTCACACCCTCAGTGCTGCTCTCTCTGACCTCTCCCTTCTGCCTCTCCCTCGCTCTCTCCTCCTTTTTCATGACACTGTCTTCGAAGCTGCCCTCTGCTCTATTCCTCGCTCTTCCTCTCAGGATCCACGGAAGTGCATTCCCTGGTGGAATGCAGACTGTGCTCGGGCTGTCCGCTGTAAGCGTGCAGCCTGGAAGAGACACCGCAGTTGGCAGACGGCCGATTCTTTTCTTTTCTTTCGGAAGGCAAGTGCGGTGGCCCGTAGGGCCATCCGTACGGCTAAACGTGTATGTTGGGCATCTTATGTCTCCACTATTACGTCCGAAACTCCTCTGCCACAGATCTGGAAGCGTATCCGCAAGATAGCGGGTAAGTTCGTTCCTGATGTTTCACCAGTCCTTCACCTCCGTGGTACTCTTGTGGCGGACCCGTTGCAGGTCGCTATCGAACTGGGTTCCCACTTTTCTTCTGTTAGCTCTGGTCTTCATCTTTGCCAATCTTTCCTTCTTCGTAAACCTGTCCTCGTATCTTGTCCTTTCGATTTCTGCACTCGTCTTCGACTTCCCTATAACGATCCCTTCTTTCTCTCTGAACTTGGAAAATTCTTTAATGAGTTTAATTGGACAGATTTGTTGCTAGGCAAGGAAGTTAATAAGATGTATGACAAATTTTGCGAAATATACGATGAAGGCACACCATCATTCATTACAAAACAGAGATGCAGGACCAGAAAACAGGATTGGTTCAACAGAAATTGAGAGAGGGGGCCACTGAGGAAAACTACAAGAAAATGGGTTCAATATTGGAAGAGGTCTAACCCGCACACATACCAGCACTACAAACAAGCAAGAAATAATTATACAGCAGTGGGGAGGGATGTAGAAATGAACTTTGAGAAAGTTATAGCGGACAAATGTAAAATAGATCCAGGCCTTTTCAATAAATTCATTAAAAGCAAGTTGCATATAAAGCATAAATCCAGAGATTGGGAATGGGGAACAGGACTACTAAGAATGAAAAAGAAATGTGTGAAATGCTAAATGTTCAGTTCCAAAGTGTGTTTGTACAAAAGGAGGATTTTAGAGAGCCAGACCCAATACCAATTCCAGAGTACACCATAGAATACATAAAGGTATCTCAAGCCGAAGTGGAAAAATTACTCAAATAAAGGAAAAGGGCTAGGAATAAATAAAGCGGTTGGACCTAATGGAGTCTCACCTTGGGTGCTGCAAGAATGTGCAAGCGAGGTGAGCAGTTCCACTCCAATTCATATTTCAAACATCCTTGTGCACAGGAATCTTAGCAGAGATATGGAAAAAGGCAAACATAGTCCTGTATCAGTCTTTAAAAATGGTAGTTGAGAGGAACCTCTAAATTATAGGTCCGTTATCATTAACAAGCGTGGTAGTTAAAACACTAGAAAAAATAGTTAAAGCCAAATGGGTTGAACACCTAGAAAGTAATGACAGGACAGACAGTATGATTTTTGAACAGGAAGATCCTGTGTAACAAATCTACCTGGGTTTTATGATAGAGCCACAGATATACTACAGGAAAGAGGGGGTTGGGTTGACTGTCTATCTGGACCTAAATAAGGCTTTTGATAGTCCCACACAAGAGGCTGTTCTGGAAATTGGAACATGCTGGAGGAGTGACAGGGAGACTTATGACATAGATTAAATTTTTTTATAAATGTCTGATGAGGGCAACAATCAGAAACAATGTATCTGACTGGAAGAATGTTACTAGCAGATTACCACAGGGTTCAATTTTTGCACCAGTAATGTTCATCGTCTATATAAACGATCTACCAGAAGGAATACCGAATTATATGAACATGTTTGCAGATGATGCTAAGATACTGGGGAAGATAGGAGATGCAGATGATTGTAATGCCCTACAAGTTGATCTAGATAAAATAAGTGCTTGGAGTGTTAAGTGGCAAATTGAATTCTTTGTGAATAAATGCCATGTTATGAATTGTGGAATTGGAGAAAATAGACCACACACAACTTAAAAATTGTGGACAGGAATTACAGAACTCTAATAAAGAACGAGATCTAGAGGTGGTTTTGGATAGTAAGCTGTCGCCAGAGGAACACATAAAGAACATTGTGAGAGGAGTATATTAATCGCTTTCCAACTTCAGACTTGCTTTTAACACTTTTGCACTCTGGCAACATCAAACGTCGTCACTCATTTTTCTTCCGATTCGTCTCGGGTGACGAGGTCCGTTGTCACTCATTAAAATATTTGTTAAAAATTTAAATTTTATCCAATCAATCTGGGAGTGATTTCAAAATGAGCACCTTCAGACTGTGCACAATTTGATTCCAAAATGAAAGACATAACATAAAAATTGATGTCAGAACACTGGAAAGATATAAATAATTTTGTGGTGATGAGCATCAAAAAGTGTCCAAAAAGTTAAAATATATATTAAAATTCTATTGTTCTATTGTTATGGGACTAATTTTACAATATGCGCCTTTTTATCACGAACAATTTGATACCAAACTGAAGGACGTAGCACGAAAATGTATGTTATCAAACTGAACGAACATATACATTAGTCTGCAGGTGTGCCAATTGGTGCTCGTTAATGAGTAACTTGGCCAACTTTAGGCTCTGCTGTGGGACTCACTCCGGGCTTTTAGACCTTATATGCATATACCACTATAGAGAATTCTATTGCGAAAACAATGATACCAAAACGAATGATGTAGCACGAGAAATAAGGTGAGAAAACTGAAACGAGTATATACATTTTACAGATTTTGCGCGCTCACAGGTAACTTTGCCGATTTTAGTCTTTATACTTTGTTATTGGTATTGTGTATATATATTGTGGTTGTTATTGCTTATATTTGTCTTTCTATTTAGAGCATTTTATTGCGAATAATTTGATACCACAATGAACAATGTTGCACAAAAACTTCTGTTAGCAAACTGTATGTTTGTCTGGTGTATTGGGTGTAGCGGGTGTGGCAATGAGTGTGCTCTAATGGATAAGGCTTCGATGACTTTAGGGGTCGTTGCGGGTGAGGCGCGCCCATGTTGTCTAATTTATATGCATATGTCTGTGTAGGAAATTTTATTGCGATCACAGTGATACAAAAAAGAACGATGTCAAACAAGTTTGGACCTGATAAACCTGAAAAGAGTAGCAACATGTTCGCGCGCTGTTTGGCATGAATGGCTAACAAACGACTTAGTTTTTTATTTGGTGTCGGCATCACGTTAGCTTTGGTGACATGTTATACATATGTTCCTCTAGAACATTTCATTGGCAACACATTGATACCAAAATAAAACTCGTACATCGAAAATGAAGGTCAAAAACATGAAAAGAGTATAAACTTTTCAGTAGTTATGTAGCCGATGTGCAGTTGGGCGTGCGGTAACGGGTAACCCCTGGGCAACTTCCCACAGTCTTGTGGGTGGGACGCGCCCATGATTTGTACTTTATATTCATATGTCCATGTAGGTAATTTTATTGTGATTACAGTGTTACCAAAATTAACGACATAGACCAATTCTGGGGTTGACAAACCTGAAAAGAGCATGAACATTTCATCGCAGTTTGGCATTCATGGCTAACGATCGCCATAGTTTTTTATTTGGTGCGGGTCTCGCATTGACTTTGGAGAACTTTTATAGATATATTTCGCTAGAGCATTCTCTTGCGAACAAAATGATACCAAACTTAAATACACATATGGAAATTTAAGGTGAGCAGACCGAAAAGAGTATAAACATTTAAGTGTCGCTGCGCGGTGGCCCGAAACGAATGGTGCACAAGGGGAAAGTTACACAGGATACTGTCGGGTGCGCGAAAGTGTTAAGTTACTATGCCTATAGGTTGTTTGTAATCAATGCTACATGTTTCAGATGCATTATCACTGAACGCAGAAAACGATTCATCTATGTATCATCTATATAAATTGGAGATAGCATAGGTGGGCAAGGGTGGCGCTCAGAACTACAACTGGATACGCTCACTGTATCGTCCACATAGGTGCTGTATCACTTGCATCCGACCTTTGTGTTAGGTCCTTATTGCGCCTAGCTTCACCAATATTATGACCCTTATGCTCTTCAAACAATAAGGTTTGAATTTCACCGATAGCGCGCGATCTTCCAACACCGCGTCGGACAGGTGTTTGGGAGCCAGAGGTGCGTGCGCCACCCATGGTTGCTCACTCAGTACTAATCCAGCCAGCAGCCCTAGGGTATTCTGGGAATTTTTTCCAAGATAGCTGCCTCTCACTGGAGGTCCTAAGACTCCATTTCGTACACCACCAACTGCGCACACATTTAGAATGGGTATGAAAAAATCAAAAAGAGTTTTCTCGGTTGGCGCAGTTTCCCACCGACCGAGAATACTCGGTTGGCGCAGTTCAGTGGTTAAACTATTTAAACAATTCATGTATGTTGGCTTGTTTAATATTAAGTGTTTCCCCATTAAACTTATGAATAAATGACCTATTTATGTATGCCTGAACCCTTATTCATAATAAGGACTTTATATAAATTACCATATGTACCTACAATTACTCCATTGTATCATGTTTCAAATGTACATTATATAAGTAAAAATAATTTTTCAGTGGAACCTTGGTGGTCGAACGTCCCTCTTTATGTATTTTTTGGGTTACGAGCTCAGTTTCTTCATAAAATTTGAATCGGTTTATGAGCTTTGCCTCGCTTTGCCAGTTTGTTGATACACATATGAGTCGACCGAGTTCGTGGTTCCTGGTGGCATGGGTGACTACGCTTCAGTTTGCCAGTGCCTCCCGCCTAGTGACGATTGCGCTTGAATTCTTTGTAAAGAATTTCATTGTTTTTCAGCTTTTTTGGTTTCTAAACATAAAAGTAATTAGTATAAACCATGCCATGGGGTTCCAAGAAAGTCAGTGGTAAGGTTCAGCCGATGAAAACACATGTAGGGATGACCATAGAGGAAAAACAAGTCTTTATGGAAAGGTTCTTAGTGAGAAAAACAAGCAGTGAGTCATAACCAGATCCTAGTGGTATGCAGGCAAAACATAGGAGAGAATACCCCAGAGCAGTCATCACTGCCTGATGTTATAATGAAAGGGGACTCCCCTTCCAAACAGTAACACCTCTCCTCCTCCCTCCCCCCCCTTCCTCCTCGCCGTCTTCCATACGCCAACGAGAGTCATATGTGATAGAGTGGTAAGCTTTAACTTGTACATACTATAGTACAAAATATTTGTGTGTATTATGTATGAAATGTATTTTGAAGTTAATATTTTTGGGGGTGTGGAAAGGACTAATTTAATTTACATTATTTCTTATGGGAAAATTAGTTTCGGTGTGCAAATTTTCGGTTTACGGGCTGTCTCTGGGAATGAATTAAATTAAAAACCAAGGTACAGAGCACCACTTGGTTTCCGAACTTTAGTTATCGAAACTTCCAGTTTCCCGATTGTGGTTGGGGAGTCATTCTACCCAAACGAAGTTAAGGTAGGAAGGGGTCCGCCAAGCGTCACGCCGGCCTGTGGTGATGGGTGGGAGATGGTCCAGTTTGCCCACTGTGACTTCACAGATTCACGGCCTATTATTCCTATTATTTTGAATTGTTATAAGGCTGGAATGTTCATTCTGTGCTTTTGTTTTACATATCTGCATAATCAAGAAACATCTGTGCACCATGTCGGCTCCAAATGCATGCATTGCGTCAGTACTGGTGGGTGGATGGATGGGAGAGCTTAGGTGGGAGGCAGTATGAGAGAGGGGGAGAATTAGCCAGAATGGGAGGGAGGATGAGATGCTAGGAGGGAGGGGGAGGTAGGGTGAGATGCTAGAAGGTAGGCAGGAAGGGAGGGAAGTAGTGAGAATTAGGGAGGGAGGGAGGAAAAGGGAGGGAAGTAGTGAGAATTAGGGAGGGAGGGAGGAAAAGGGAGGGAAGTGAGAATTAGGGAGGGAGGGAGGGAGGGAGGGAAAGGGAGGGAAGTAGTAAGAATTAGGGAGGGAGGGAGGGAAAGGGAGGGAAGTAGTAAGAATTAGGGAGGGAGGGAGGGAAAGGGAGGGAAGTAGTGAGAATTAGGGAGGGAGGGAGGGAAAGGGAGGCTGGCTGGCTGGCTGGCTGGCTGGCTGGCTGGCTAGCTGGCTGGCTGGCTGGCTGGCTGGCTGGCAGGCTGGCAGGCAGGCTGGCAGGCAGGCAGGCTGGCTGGCAGGCTGGCAGGCTGGCAGGCTGGCAGGCAGGCTGGCTGGCTGGCTGGCTGGCTGGCAGGCTGGCAGGCAGGCTGGCAGGCAGGCTGACAGACAGACAGACAGACAGACAGGCTGGCTGGCTGGCTGGCTGGCAGGCAGGCAGGCAGGCAGGCAGGCAGGCAGGCAGGCAGGCTGGCTGGCTGGCTGGCTGACTGGCAGGCAGGCAGGCAGGGAGGCAGGCAGGCAGGCAGGCAGGCAGGCAGGCAGGCAGGCAGGCAGGCAGGCAGACAGACAGACATACAGGCTGGCTGGCTGGCTGGCTGGCTGGCTGGTTGGTTGGTTGGCTGGCAGGCTGGCTGGCTGGCTGGCTGGCTGGCTGGCTGGCTGGCTGGCTGGCTGGCTGGCTGGCTGGCTGGCTGGCTGGCTGGCTGGCTGGCTGGCTGGCTGACAGGCAGGCTGGATGGCAGGCAGCAAGGGAGGCAGGCTGGCAAGCAGGGAGGTAGGGAGGGAGGGAGTCACGTGGTTGAATCGTGTGACCTTTGAGAGAGAGTATGGGATGTAGGGGTGGGGGGGGTTGTCGGTGGTAGGGGTGGTGGGGGAGAGACCGGCTCACTCCCGAAGATAAGCCTAACACACTCGACCCGTTAGCAAATCAAAATCCAAAACCTCGACCAGTATTGGACCGTTAATTACAAATGAAGGTACGTACCCAGAGGACAACAAAGAGATTAGTGAAATTCTAAGAAGCCAGTATGAGGCTATGTTTAGCACACCAATAAACAACATGAAAGTTGATGACCCAGACACCTTCTTTATGAATGACATTCAAGCTGCAGATAATATAACGGATATTACCACAAACTCGGAAGACTTTGAAAGAGAAATTGACAATATCCCTATGCACTCAGCTCCTGGGCCTGACTCATGGAATTCAATATTCATAAAGAAATGTACAGTACCAGTAGCGAGAGCACTCAGCGTGATATGGAGAAAAGAGCCTGGATACAGGGGAGATACCAGCAACACTTAAATCTGCAGATATAGCTCCGTTGCACAAGGGGGGGAGTAAAGCCTTGGCAAAAAATTATAGGCCAGTTGTACTAACATCACACATAATAAAAGTGTTTGAAAGAGTGATTAGGAATCAAATTTCTAGTTTTATGGAAAATAATGAATTGCACAATCCAGGACAACATGGATTTAGAGCGGGAAGATCCTGTCTGTCACAATTACTCAACCACTATGACAAAATCACAGAAACCCTAGAAGAAAAGCAAAATGCAGATGTTGTATACACAGACTTTGCAAAGGCATTCAACAAATGTGACCATGGGGTGATAGCTCACAAAATGAGGTCAATGGGAATAACTGGAAAAGTAGGACGCTGGATACTAAATTTCCTGTCGAATAGAACACAAAGTTTAACAGTCAATCAGATAAAATCGAGTTCAAGCGATGTTAAAAGCTCTGTACCTCAAGGTACAGTCCTTGCACCACTACTGTTCCTTATTCTCATATCTGATATAGACAAAAATACACGTCACAGCTTTGTGTCGTCCTTTGCATATGACACAAAAATCAGCATGAAAATTACCTCTGCTGAAGACATTGAAAAACTACAAGCAGATGTCAACAAAGTTTTTGATTGGGCAGCAGAAAATAACATGATGTTTAACAGTGATAAATTTCAGGTACCTGTACTCAGGTACGGCAAAAATGAGGATCTGAAACATAATACAGGGTACAAAACACAATCGAATCTTCCCATAGTAGAAAAACAGCATGTCAAGGATTTGGGAATAATGATGTCCGACGACCTAACGTTTAGGGAGCATAACCAAGCAAATATCGCGTCAGCCAGAAAAATGATCGGATGGATTACGAGAACTTTCAAATCCAGGGATCCCATCACAATGGTTGTACTCTTCGAGTCACTTGTATTGTCCCATCTCGAGTACTGCTCAGTACTCACTTCCCCCTTCTGACCAGGAGAGATTGCAGAAATAGAGGGAATACAGAGAACATATACGGCACGCATAGATGAGATAAAACACCTAAATTATTGGGATCGTCTCAAAGCTCTCCAAATGTACTCTTTAGAAAGGAGACGAGAGAGATACCAAATAATATACACTAAAAAAATATTGGAGGGCCAGGTCCCAAATCTACACAGTAAAATAACAACGTACTGGAGTGAACGATATGGAAGAAAATGCTAGATTGAACCAGTGAAGAGCAGAGGTGTGAACGATATGGAGTGAACGATATGGAAGAAAATGCAAGATTGAACCAGTGAAGAGCAGAGGTGCCTGGTGGACCAAACTCTCACAAGTCGAGCCTGGCCTCGGGCCGGGCTTGGGGAGTAGAAGAACTCCCAGAACCCCATCAAGCAAGCAGCATAATGGCAAGGAGGGAGGCAGGCTGGCTGGCAGGATGTGCCTGCAGGCTGGCTGGCAGGATGTGCCTGCAGGCTGGCTGGCAGGATGTGCCTGCAGGCTGGCTGGCAGGATGTCCCTGCAGGCTGGCTGGCAGGATGTGCCTGCAGGCTGGCAGGCAGGCTGGCTGGCAGGCTGTCTGGCAGGCCAGCCAGGTAGACAGGATTTGGCACTCAAATCCTGTCTGACTGACTCATGTTGTATGTAACATAAAATATAATTCAACTAAATACCTTAATGATGTTACACCCCATTCTATATCTTCCCTAATCCAGCAGTAAGAGCCAGATTAGAGCCTCTACATCCCGTGCGTTCTCTGAGATGCATGGAGCATTTTGATATATATAAAGGGTAGTCAAAGTTATCATGTTGAGTTAAATTTACATTTTTTGTTTTGGGCCTGAAGGTCGGCCTGTAGTAATTAAAATGTCACGCCTATAGTGTTAATGACCACAAGTTGACCAGGGGTCAAGTCGTGTGAATTGACCTTGCTTTTGTTAAGCTGATAACTGCAGACAGTTTGTTGTGTCTTTTCATTAAACAAGCCGCTGTCTAGGTGTGGTAGGTAGATGGCCTGAGGCTATCTACTTAGTAGGCGGAGCTAGCTCCAGGGGTTCCCCCATAAATATCCTTTGAACTGTACATTCGAGAACATAGGTTCAGTAGAGAACAGAGCAGACAGAGAGGCTGGATGATTGAACTGCAGCTGAGACCAGGCTGTCGGCCAGACAGGGAGACTTTGTCTGTCAACTCCCTCCACCCCTTCTCTATCCAACTTAGACTCAGACTCAGACATTTGGTCAGCTGAACTGTAAGGTGACAAATTTGGTGTTTCCAACTGCTGAAGGTGTTGTGTGATTTTAGGGGCAAACAGCCGTACTGGTCTCAATGTCTTGGGTACTGACTCATATTGTATATTAATCTTGACATAGTGAAGATTAAATTAAATTGCTTGAATTATGATACTTATCATGTTAAATATATAATTTATAATCTCTGAGTTTATTGACTTCATCATCATCTCAAGATAACCTCAAGAAGATCTTGAGTTATCTTGAGGTTATCTTGAGTTGATTTCGGGGCTTTAGTGTCCCCGTGGCCCAGTCCTCGACCAGGCCTCCACCCCCAGGAAGCACCCCATGACGGCTGACTAACTCCCAGGTACCTATTTACTTCTAGGTAACAGAGGCATAGGGTGAAAGAAACTCTACCCATTGTTTCTCGTCGGCGCCCGGGATCGAACCCGGGACCACAGGATCACATGTCCAGCGTGCTGTCCGGTCGGCCGAGATTCTAAAGACTTAAAGATTCTTCTATCTATTAACTGGAGTACATGATTCCAGTTGATACATGCTAACAACATTCCTTGTTCCATTCCTTGTCTTGTATGTACTGAACAGAATGCATGGTGGCAACTACTTTCTACTCATCTACTTTCTACATCTTTCTACGTTCTACTTCTACTTTCCACTCCTCTTCGTGTTCTCAGTCTCTCCCTCCGCTTCTTTTCAAACTTTCCCTTTCCACCTGACCACATTCCTCGCTACTCCCATACCCCTTACGTCTACCTCTTTTATCTCCCTCACCCCAAACTCTCACTCATTACTTAATTATTCATTTCTTTCCTTTTTATTTCCGATACATTACTGGGCCACCATAACAGTACTCGGTGCACAGGCTCGAATCCTCCTCATGACATCTACTGATTTTCTCATTGATACATCACATTCATGTAATTTCTTTGTACAACAATAATAATAATAATAATAATAATAATAATAATAATAATAATAATAATAATAATAATAATAATAATAATACTGTAATGAGAAAATCAGTTAGGAGCCATGGGAAGGATTTGAACCCTATACTCTTGGTACTCCCAAGCCAACTCATCCTCAGACCAAATCCATTCCAACCAGCTGTCAACCCAAAAGATGCATTCATAAATTTTAACATGCTGATCATTCAAAATATGATTTTTCTCAAAAATAAATTAATATTATTTTATATTAGCATACTGTGCATATTTTAGGTATTGATTAGGTTAGGTTAGGTTAGGTGTTTAGGTTCTGTTGGTGATTATTTGTATTTGTAGTACTGTATGTGGGTGAAGCATTTACAGCATTGTGGTTCGAACAAAAGTCATCAGCCACTTGTTTGAAACAGTCACTTGTTTTGGAAGTGTTCAGACATTATCAGTTGTGAGTTGTGTGTAAACTGTTTTTCATTGATAAACAAGGGGTTTGGCAGGTGCATGGAATGGATTTTGGGCCTTTGATTATGAGGCCGCGCTGCCCAAGCACACGCCCTAGGCCTCTACATCACAGTGTGGTACAAGTAATACAACTTGGGACTCAATTGAATCCTCTAAGGTTCTTGAAGCTTCCACTAATCCACTAATCAGCCCAATCAGGTTTTCACACATTGCCTCCCCCCCCCCCCCCCCCCCACACACACACTCTAGCTCTGGTCCAGAAGTTTTACCTTCAACACTTGTCTTTAAATGCACAATGTAACCACAGCCAGAGTGCATGGGAACAATGTGTGAAACCCTGATTGGGCTTAGTGGAAGCCTCAGGACCACCTAGAGGTTTCAGTTGAATCCCAGGTTGCATTATTTTTTACGAAATCATGGTGTAGAAGTTTAGGACATGTGCTTGGGAGTACCAAGTGTGCTGGTTTGAATCTTCCAATTGGCTCCTACTGAATTTTTGTCATCATTATTAATGATTATTTATCATCACTTTCAGTGATTACATTTAAACCTGAAAATATAATGGAAATATGGAGCAAAAATCTCTTTTCTTGGGGGAGCCCTGTCGGCTCCCTGGAACTATCCAGGCTGATATGCTAATGTCATACTTTGGCATCAGTCATGTGTATGGAGTTCTGTGGGCCTACCAGGGACCACGAGCCAGAACCTGCCCCCCCCTCCCCCCTCAGAAGAGGCACGAGGAGCAATGGCCTATAGAAACCCCCGTGTGGTTGGACATTCTATGTCTGCCATCGACCGGGTCAGGCACCCAGAAAGGTAAGTGTCCCAAAACAAACCCCTATTCTGGTGAAAATTGCGACGAAAAGCCGAACAAGTGGATAGAACTCTCCAAGCAGAAACGAGCAAACGAGTATGATGTCACATGTTGCCGCGCCGCTGTCTGCGCAGCTCCCCCCTCCCCGGTAGAGGGAAGGGGGAGCCCCAGACCCCCTGCGCCGGCAATCTACCTCTCAGTTCTGAGGCTGATGTTATAGGCAACAATCGTGTGCTCTGGCTCCAGTGGTTGTTTCAGCACTGTGCTTTGTGTGTGGTGTCCGTCTTCTAGGTGGTGCATGAGCCTGGAGTGATTTTTCAGTATTCAGGCTGCATGTGCCTAGGGCTCCCTTCCCTAGGTGACCAGTAAGTGCTGCCCTTGGGGCTTGGGGCCACGTTCCACAAGTTCCTTGGGTTCTGCCTCTGCTAGCCCGTTTACTGCTTCGTTTTCAGCCGCCCTTTTTGTGCTTGGATGTTCTGTCTCCCTTATTCGCCTTAGGGGTAGGGGGCAGTTTGCACTGGTAGAGGCGCAGGGTACCGAGCAGCTTGTTTTCACCAATCATAGCGGCCGGCTCTGTTCCGCCTGGGTACGCTGTCCTCTTGCAGGGTTTTCTTTTTCTTTTTGTTTGCCTGCCTGGTGGGGGGGGGGGGGGTTTGCCTTGGTTCTTGCTTCCCCTGTGTACTGAGTACTCTTCTTCTTCTGGTGGTTCCCTCTGCTTGGTCTCCGTGAGTGTACACGTCCCGGGATTCAGTTCTTAGAAAGTTGTTTGGTAGACTTAGGCGCCGGTTAGCAGTACCCTGCCTGGGCTTCCCTGAGCGTGAGTTCCGTCTCAGGACCTTGGGAATCCCCAAGGGGGTGCGTGGGGTCTGATGGATGGGACCCCTGAGTCCTTCCTCGCTTTGTGCAAGTTCGAGGGTTGTTTTGTCCCCTTGTCTCAGGGTGTCTCAATGTTTTTGCCTCAGTCTGCTGCCTGTGAGGTCGGTGGCACCTTCGACCAGGAGTCCTGCGAGTTTCGTTGATTGTTTGTGGCTTGGCTACCCAGTCTTATGCTGACTGTGCGGGGTGCAGGCAGCACGGGTGTTGCACGTTGGGTTCAGGTGGTTGCAACACACTAGGTTGTTTGCTCCCCGAAAGCCCCAAGGCTGTCCTATTGGGGTTGTTGTCACAGGGCTTGGGGGTGTTGGTGCTTCGGTTTTGTTTCCTTCTGCGCCCCCTTGTTTTTTCCCTGTTGTGATTTCGTCTGGTTCCCCCCCCCCCCCTCACTCCTTCCTTCCTGCATCCGGATCCTTACCATCTGTGGGTTTGGGGTTGGGGGATTCGAAGGTTATGAGGAGTGGGGTTTTTTCCTTTCCCCCCCTATGTGTACGAGTTGTTAGGAGTCGGCCCCTCCGCGGGTTTGGATCCTTATCCCTTCTGGTCTGTTCGGTTCCGTCCTATCGGTGGGTCCTCTTCTCCATTTCTACCCCCCCTTTTCTCTGGGACGGGACTTCTCTGTCTTGTCGGGGTTATGTTCCCCCCTCTTATTGGGGTTCGGCATGACTTTTGGTCTTGGATGCGACTGTGCCTTTGTGATTTTGTGCTTGCTTCTGTCAGATCTCGAGGGTTTGGGATGGTCTTCGATTCTTCCCATATTATTGGAACGTCTGTTGTCTTCCGGTGAGGCTTAACTCCAGTCCTTTTTTGGACTCATTGGTCCTCTTCCGTGCTTCTTGCTTCTTCTTGGTTTTTGATACTGTCTCATTCTTTTGTCATTAGAGTTATATCTTCTCACCGTGCTCTTTCTAGGCAATTTTCCTTCAGTACTCCTAGTTGGCGCCATCCCCGCCGGACGGGGTTGTGCGGCTCGGACCTCCTGCGTCCTGCACATGCGCCGTGGGAGTTTTTGTTATAGACAGTGTACACAAGTGCTGGTAATCCGCGTCCTTTTTCTCTCGGGTGCTTTGCCTCTCTCCCTCCTCTCATCTCTCCAGTCTGTGCCCTGTAGATGCTGGGGGTGTTCTGGATTACCAATATGGGGAGGACGCTTCGTTTTCTCTACATATGGGTGTGGGGCGCCACATACGCCTCTACCCTACTCTTCTTTTGCGGCTCTGGCCTTATTCAACTAGCAATGCTTCCGGAATATTCTCGGCTACGATGTGCTGTGACACGTTCGTGCCTACGCTCTGCAGGTGAGTTTATGCGGTCGGACATCTCTTTCGGCCAGGTGCTGGTTCGTGGTTTTTGGGTGCATGTTGGGGATTGGTTGGGGTGTTTTGTTTGGCCCCTTGCCTTTTTCTTCCTGTGGCCTTCTTTGTTCATCTGTGATGACTTATAGTGAATTTTGTAACTGGCTCATTGAGATTATAACTTGCTTGGCTCAGTGACATGTGGGGTTCAGTCCCTGAGCCTATTGTGTGCCTCTGTGGCCGTTTCCACTGCCACCTACTGGATGGGTGTGGGGTGCATGGTACATGAATTAAACTAACACTGTGTTATTTGTTACACGGTGGGGCATGGCCATGTCTTTCGTGGTCTTATTTTGGTCGCTTATTCCTTGACCCTCTTGCAGTGCCTGGCTTAGCCCTTCCATATCCATTCGATTCTCTGTACTCGCCTCGTTGTCCTCACTTAGTTGTGCTTGCGGGGGGTTGAGCTTTGGCTCTTCAGTCCTGCCTCTCGACTGTCAATCACCTGACATTGACATGGCCTCTGTGTGTTGTTGGTCCTGTCCCTTTCGTTCCCATTGCTGCCTGTCTTCCTTGTTCCTCATCTTCCTTCTACACTCTTGTCCCTAGCTGCTGGTGCTGGGGCTGTTATTTCTAGTTCATATGGCTTGTTATACTGTATGCAATTCAGGTCATTTGACCTGCAGGGTAATATGTGTGGGGTAGTTAGATTCTTTTGCGTGTAGGTTACTCATCAGGGCTTGATGTCTGCGAGAAGACCTGAACACACTAGTTTACACTTGTTTGTGTTATGATAACTAAGTGTCATGGGATGTAATGGTTCTAATGTTATTTCGCCCCTCTCGTTGCACATTGTTGTGTGGTTTATTTAGTATGTGCTTCTTGGCTCTCCTACTGCTAGGTTGGACTTTGTCCATGTTCAGTTCTCTGTTTTTGCATTGCCCCTATGTTTGGTTTGGGTTCCTTGTTTCCTAGCTTACCCTGCCAGTTGGCAAATTCCGGATCTCGTGGTGTCACTTCTCACGAGTCTTGCATTGGAACCAGTGTCTCCGATCTCCTGGCGAGCTCGCTAGCATTGGGAAGTTTTCTGTACGGCAGACGTTCTTCCTCATTCCTTGCCGGCTTGGGTTCCGGCTCTGCTTGCTCGGTAGTCACACCCGAGGTTTTCCTGTGGCTCCGCCTCTTCCCATGCTCAATCGGTCCATGGCGGGGCTGGTTTGGTTCTGCCTCGGGTATCTCACCATCTGTTGGTGGTCAGGTGGCTTCGTTGATGGTGTCCCACCTATGTGCTTCATCTTGGCGACGGTGTGGGTTTTCTTTGGCGGTCCTTCCTTTTTCTTTCTGTCCCTTCCTCGGTTTGTTATGTTTTCTTGGCTTGGTCTGGTCCTTCTCTTGTGGAGGTTCAGGGCTGTCAATTTGCCACATACTGTTGCCTTGTCTCGTGTGGTGCTGGCGAGCCACTCCGAGTTGCTTCGGTTTTGGAGTTGCCTCTGCACCGCTTCGCAAGCCGTCTCTGGCGTGGTTCACCTCCGACCTGCTCTTGCACCGCTTGAGCCGTCCTGGTTCTTGGATTGCGTGCTCTTTTATTGGTTTGTTGTGGCCGCTTCAGTTCTGAGTTGCTTTCCTATGCTCTTTTTCTTGTTGGCATTGGCCTCAGCCTCTGGGGGTCAGGTTTGAGTGCTTCATACCCTTCTCTGGTGCCTGGGTTTTGGCTCTTTTGGTTCTCCTGATAGGTTTGTTCGCTTGCAGCCGTCTCCTTCTTTTCTGGCGACAACTGGAACAGCTGCTTTCTGGAGAGGTCCTTGGGTTGTTTGATGCTTGGTTGGTCTGGCCGGGGGTGCATCGTGTGTTGTGTTCGGTTGCGGCACTTCGCCATGCTTGGCGTGCCACGGCTGCTGTGACCAGGGTCACGCTTTGGGATGTTCCGGGTTCCCCTCTTCCCTGTTCCAGGGTGTGGTTCTCTCGGGTCGTCCATGGGGGTGGTTTGGTCCTGCCAGCCTGCTGTCTGTCCCCGTGCCCAAGTCGTTCTTTGGTTGGCTCTGCGTTCCTTTGTTGATATTCTTGGGCCTTGGGTTGGCAGTTGCAGTTTTGTCTCCGCTTCGCGTTGGGGTATGTGCGTCTTCAGCCTCCCGGGTTTGGTCCCACTTGTCTTCGTCTTTGGGTAGGTAGCTCCGGGGGGAGCTGACAGGGCTCCCCCCAGAAAACCAGCATTGAATGTAATGAAATGTCATTTTCTGGGTAAGACCCAAAGGCTTCCTGGAAACCCTCCCTTCACCAGGTCGACGGTTTTTCGCATGTTTTGATATCCAGCCTCAGAACTGAGGTGGATTGCGGGCGTGGGGGTCTGGGGCTCCCCCTTCCCTCTACCGTGGACGGGGGAGCTGCGCAGACAGTGGCGCGGCGACATGTGACATCATACTTGTTTGCCTGTTTCTGTTTGGGGAGTTCTATCCACTTGTTCGGCTTTTCGTCACAATTTTCACCAGAATAGGGATTTGTTTTAGGATGTTTACCTTTCTGGGTACCTGACCCGGTTGATGGCAGACATGGAATGCTTCCAACCACATGGGGGTTTCTATAGGCCATTGCTCGTGCCTCTTCTGAAGGGGCCAGGTTCTGGCTCGTGGTCCCTGGTAGGCCCACAGAACTTCATACACATGACTGATGCCAAAGTCTGACATTAGCATGTCAGCCTGGGTAGCTCCAGGGAGCCTCCGGGTCTCGCCCAGTAAATGGCATTTCATTACATTCAATGCTGGTTTTTCCCATTAGGCTGTAATGTTAGATGTTTCTCTTTGAATTGTGCTTTGAGTTTGCAAAATTTATGCATTTCTTCATTGAAGGGGATTGGTGGAGGATGGTAGCTGTAAGCAGGATGGTCTGCCGCTTTGTTCCCTGGCAGAGCTCAAGCTGCGCTTCTTGTGCCCTAGTGATTTGCCTGAGGTAAATATGTTTATACGACATTCTTCCACAGTGGTTCAAAGAAAGATGTACTGGGTACTGTATTAATGCATCTGTCAACTAAATATACAGTATACAGAATATATTTTGGGTAATAGTTTAGTTTATTGCCCCTTGTTATAGGAATAGAATACGGTACTGTACAGTATGCTTAAGTAAAATTATTATTAAGAATTTATCGTAATGATGTTATGGTCATTAGTTCTTGGTCATCCATTTGTAGGGGGAAAATATAGCTCTTACATTGTTGGATAAAACTAAAACTATAAAATGTCAGGAACTTTTCAAATATGTCAGTACCTGGAGTTGCTCCGAGAGTTCATCTGTGCCTGCAGTTTGGCTGTGTCCATGATTTGTTTGTGATAACTTGATTGCTCAGGATCAAAATGAAAAGTTTTAGTTTTCCATGACTATGCATGTTTCTTACCTGTTGACTACCTGTTTGAGATTTCGAGGATTAATGTCCCTGAGATTTTTGAGGATCAATGATCAGCTAAGACCAGCAACCTTCTGGTTGCTGGTCTTATCAACCAGACTGTTCAATGCGGCTGCTATGCAGCCTGGTTGATCAAGTATCCTTTGAAGGTGCTTGTCGAGTTCTCTTTTGAACACTGCTAGAGAGTGGCCAGTCAGTTATGCCTCGCATGTATAGGGAGAGAGTATTGGAAAGTCTTGGGCCTTTGATATTGAGCGAGTTCTCTCTCAGCATGCTTACTGCACCTCTGTTTTTCAGCTGGGCTATTTTGCACATCCTGCCATGCCTTCTGGTCTCATGTGGTGTTATTTCTGTGTGCAGATTTTGAACCAGTCCTTCTAATATTTTCCAATATAATTATATTCCAATATTGTAAATTATTATGTATCTTCCGTTTACACTCTAGGGAATACAGATTACAAATTTTTAGGTGGGCCCAATAATTTAGATGTTTTATTGAGTGGATTCTAGTGGTAAAAGATCTTTGCATGCTCTCTGGGTCAGCAGTTTCTCCAGCTTTGGAATGGGGCTGTTAGTGTGCAACAATATAAATGATTGTCTGACTGCAGCATTTTCTAACATGTCTTTGGCTGCTACCTGGGTTTGGAGTTTTTTTGAGGTTTAACAGGGACCTGATGGCTTGATACCTGGTCAGTGTTCCTGGTCCCTGTTGGGCTTATGTGTTGCTTTGGGTCAGGTTTCCTGTCCGGGTCTCTCCTCTTCAAGGGTGTATGCAATCACTCTTCTCCATCCTGTTAAATCCTGATTCTTCTTCTCCGTGGTTAATTAGCTTCAAGGGAACCATCCTTTAGCCCATCCAGAAAACCAGCATTGAATATAATGAAAAACCTTTTTCTGTTTGGGCCTCGGTAGCCCTTCCCTTCACCAGGTGCATCAGTTTGTTGTCTTAGGCTCTGTACTGAGGAATGTAGACATGCTGAGCCAGCAGTTCCTAGTTGTACTGCTGCCTGTGAGTGGTGCTGCCACCTTTTGGCCATCAGTTTTAACTAGGGTGTTTAAGCCACTATTACTTATGAGTGGATCATTTGTAGTCATTTGCTGCTTGTTTCTTTTTCTCTCTGAGCTTTGCAATTGTTTGTTTTGCATTGTTTACCTGGTGGATGCTTCCCTGGTGTTGCGATCATAACAATTCCCTACTCTCTGCACCGCTGTGAGCGAGACTAGGTTCTAGCTCTGGTCTCTAGTAGGCTATTAAAGGACTTCTAAGGCTGATGGGACTCATAGATGTGGAGCTAACTCAGAGTCCTAACCAGAAAGAGACATTTCATTACATTTAATGCTGTGTTTTCTGGGGGTGGGGGGAGCCCCATCGGCTCCCCCATCGGCTCCCCAGAGCTATCCAGGCTGAATGGATATGTATAACTTTCTGGCATCAAAGTGCTAGGAGTTCTTGCCTACCAGGGACCAAAAGCCAGAACCTGGCCCCCTCAGAAAGGCACGAGGAGTAATGGCCTATAGAAACCCCCTTGTGGTTGGGAGCATTCTATGTCTGCCATCGACCGGGATAGGCACCCAGAAAGGTAGGCACCCCAAAACAAACCCCTATTCTGGTGAAAATATTGCTATCGAAAGCTGAACAAGTAGACAGAACTCCCCAAACATAATTATCAAACTAGCATGATGTCATCACATCGCCGTGCCACCATCTGTGCACACCCCCCCTCTCCCCGGGAGGGGGAAGGGGGAGCCCCAGATCCTCCGCGCCGGCGTTCCAAGTGGCAGTTCTTTTCTGATGGAATTACTGGGCGGTCGAGTGCCTCTGGCTACAGTTTTTGTTTCAGTTCTGTTCCATGTGGTGTGGACTCTCTCTATCGGTGGGTTGTGAGCCAGGAGTGAGATTCCACGGTACTCAGGCTGCAAGCACCTAGGGCTCTCTTCCCTAGGTGCCCTGTAAGTACTGCCCTTGGGGCTTGGGGCCACCTTCCACAAGTCACCTTGGGATCTACCTCCGCTGTGTCCTTTACTGCTCGGTACTGGGCCGCCCTTGGATTCAGCTGGGGTTTTGTTGCCCTAGTTTGTCTCTGGGTAGGTGGTAGTTTTCGTCACTGGTCAGGGCGCGGGGTACCACACAGCTAGTTTTCACCAACAACAGTGGCCGGTTCTGTTCCGCCTGGGTACGTAGTCGTCTTGCGGGGTTTTCTTTTGTTTTTGTTTTTGCCTGGTGGGGGGTCTGCCTTTATGGTTCCCCTTTACTGTTCTAGGTGTTTTTATTTAGATGTTTTCTGTTGGTGATATTCCCCGCTTGGCCCCCGTGAGTGGTCACGTCCCGGAGGTTCAGCTTTTAGAAGTTTGTTTGGTAGACTTGGGCACCGGTTCGCGGTACCCTGCCTGGGCTTTCCTTAGCGTGTACCCACACGCTAAGGGAAGGTACAGCGTGTGGGTACACACTGTACCCACACGCTGTACCCAAGGCTAAGGCTTGGATACAGCCTTGCCTTGGGTACCCAAGGCTAAGGGCCCTGGGAAGCCCCACGGGGGCTCCGTGGTCCTATGGGTGTGTCCCCGGAGTCCCCCCTTGCGTCCTGCGAGTTTGACAGTTGCTCTGTCCCCTTGTCTCAGGGTGACACTCACCGGTTGTGCCTCCACCATGCTGCCTGATGGGTCATTGTTTCTTATGACCTGGAGTCATACGACGGGTGTTGTCGGTACGTGCTCTCATTCACCCAGGCCACTGGTCATGATAATCGGGTGCAGGCAGCTGTGGCGTTGCTTGCTAGGTGTAGGTTGCTGCAACGCTCTTGGTTGTTTGCAGCCCCGGATGCCCTGAGGCTGCCCCGTTTTGGTTGTTGGGGTTCGGACTTGAGGGTGGGGGTTGCTTCGACTCTTTATCCTTCCGCTCCTCGTCCTTTCCCTTCTGTTCTGCACACTTTCTTTCTTGCTTCCGGCTCTGAACCATAGGCGGGTTTCGAGGTTGGAGCGGAGTCTGGTTGGGTTGAGACTCGGGTAGTCTTGGGTGGCTTTTCCTCTTTCGGGGTGGTGGTGGAGGCATTCGAGTTGGATCCTCCAACTGTGCCGTATGGGTCTGACCAGTGAGCTCCCTTCCTTAGTGTTTGTACGGCTGCCCCGGCTTTTCCTTGTCAGGCCGGGGCTTTGGGGGTGCAGCTCGGCCCTGGGTCTTGCCATACAGGTTCCCGGGGTTGGGGAGGGTTTGCCTGGGGGGCCTTGGCCCTGTTTTCCCCTCTTGGGTCTTTGTACCTTTGGTGAGGGGCTGGCAGTTCCTCAGAGTGGGGTTGTTCCTTCCCCCTCTGTGTTCATGTTGATTTCGGGTATACCCCTCCCTGGGTTCGGTTCCGTGTCTCTTTAGGTTCGTCGGTCCCGTCGTTCCTGGGGGTGTGTTTTGCCCCTTTTCCTTACCCTTTTCACGCTTACGTTGCAATACTGTTCCCTTCGTATTGGGGTCCCTGCGTGTCCCTTGATCAGGGGTATATTTTTGTCTATATGTACCTTCATGCATTTGTGCTCGCTTGTCCTGGTTCTCGTTGGTTCGCGCGTCTCTTTGTACCTTTCAATATTATTGGAACGTCTGTTGACTTCCTATGTGGTTTCCCTCTGGCCTTTTGTCGGCCTCGTTGGTTACCTTCTGTCCTCTATCTTCTTTCGCTTCGGTTTCGCCTTGTTTTGTTTTCGCGTCGTATCTACTTCCAGTTTCGACGTTCCTCGTCTTCGTTACGTACGCCTTCCTGGTGTTTGTACGATGTGTGTATAAGCTGTGTCTGTATGTTATGTGTATGTACGATATGTGTGTCCGCCTGGTGTATGAGCCACACCTTTTTCATACCTCGCGCGCTGGGACCATGGTGTGCGTTTTGTTTATGGGCGGTATGCTCGTGTGTTCCACATCGTTTCTCGCGGTTTTCTCCGGCTTCTTGTCCAGTCTTCTCCAGTCGTAGCCTTCTGGATGCTGGGGGGTGTTCTGGATTTTATATATGAGGGTGTCACTTCGTTCTTTCCTCTGCTTCTGGGTGTGGGATGGCTCGGAGTGGTGCCTTCTCCTCCCCCTCTGTACTTCTCCTCGTCTTCTGCGGGGCGCGTGCCTCTGGACGTATTTCTCCTTAGAGTTCCGGATTTTGTTCAGGTAACGGTACATACAATGCCTACTGCCTCTAGTATGCATTGCGTTCGAGCGCACCACTAGCGATGGCTGACTCGTAGTTCGCTGGGGAGAGGACGGACGTGTTGTCATCGCGCCCCGTGAAAACACTGGAATAAACCGGGCTCTTTTAGGATTACAACCATGGATTACGGCCCACAGTGATCACCAAGTGCATAGTGACCTGTAGGAAAGTTGAATAAAGAAATTAACAATGGAACTTTGAGTTAAATACAGAATAAACGTGGGACCACGTGGTGAGCCAGTGCCACCAGGCTCATGTGTACAGGCATAAGCGATATATATCAAATATAGCGAGCAGTGATACGTTGAACAGTGAAGTGGAACGTGTAACACAACATATAAATTAGTGGATAGTGTTAGAGAATTGTACATAGAAAAAGTATAAATGTAAAGTTGTGGAGGAGGCATCACACTAGGCTGTTTACACCACAGCCACGAGGCCTACACAGTGTAGAGGACGTCCCGCAGTAACAGTATACTCCCTCAGTGATAATATACTGGCAATATAATATGGGAAAGTGGATCTAGGAACTAGTAATAGAGTAAGTGAATAACATTGCAAGCCGGAAGAAAGCAGAAATTCCCTTAGGATATTACAGGCAAATAATCAGTGTATAAATCAAGTAACTGGCAACCGGTGGCATCCTGCCCCCGACCTGGGACAACCAACGGTCAACTAGTCGGTCCCAAGAGGACCATATTTTCTCCACAAGGCGATAAGTATCCCCACACAAACTTGAACAAATAAACATTTGTAATATTATAAATATACAGTGGTACCTCGCATAACGATCGCCCCAAAAGACGAACATTTTGGGTAACGAACGGCCCGATCGGCGTCAAATCGTCCCGTATGGCGAATGCTGGTTTGAGTAACGTCAACACCACATGGTGGGGTCGCGCTGCTTCTTGCACATTCTTAGACGCCTCCGACGATGCACATAAATTATGTTGTTCTTGTTTAAAGATGCTAATGATGCTGGGATATAAAAGGGTGACTGCTGAGATGTTGCAAAGCATTGATGTTTTTGTAGGAAAAAAGAAATGAAATGTCTGATATACAACAAATGTCAAAAAGGTTCGTTCGGTGTTCGGCAGGTAGGCTGCTCCATTATAACAATCTTTCTTTGTTTCAAATGTGTTCCATTTGTTTTGTATTTGTCATTTACGTCTCAATAATGGAGAAGCCTATCTTACATACACTGAATAAACCATTATGATATTTTCCTTTCTTCAAATGTGTTCAATATTTATTTTTCATTTGTCTTATAGCAAAAGGTTCGTTCGGTGGTCGGCAGGTAGGCTGCTCCATGTTTCTTACATACAAAAAATGTAAATAATAAAAAAATGAAGAATTTTGAAAACCAGTACAAATGTCAAAAAGGTTCGTTCGGTGGTCTACAGGTTGGCTGCTCCATGTTTCTTAAATAAAAAAAAACGAAAAATAAAAGAACTGTTGAAACAATTTGAAAAGTGGACAAATGCCATAAAGGTTCGTTCAGTGTTTGTCGGGTAGGCTGCTCCATTATTGAGACGTAAGTGACAAATACAAAACAAATGGAACACATTTGAAACAAAGAAAGATTGTCATAATGGAGCAGCCTACCCAACAAACACTGAACAAACCTTTTGCTATAACGAATATGAAAGACAAGGGCTGCTGGCTGGGTTAGTACTGCGTGAGCAACCATTTGTGGCACACGTGCCTCTGGCTCTCGAACACCTGTCCCACACGGTGTTGAAAGACTGTGCTCAGTTGGTGCAATTCAGACCCTATTGTTTGAAGAACATAAGGGTCATAACATTGGTGAAGCTAGGTGCAATAAGGGCTTAACACAACGGTCGGATGCCAGTGATACAGCACCTATGAGGATGCTACAGCGAGCGTATCCAGTTGTAGCTCTGAGCCCCACCCTTGCCATCTCGAATTTATATAGATGATACATAGATGAATCGTTTTCTGCGTTCAGTGATGATGCATCTGATACAAGTAGCATAGATGAACAGTGTTAGCGGCTTCCATGGTGGTGTTGTTCATTGATATTTTCAAGAATACCTGAATCTCTTCCTGACTGATGGACACTCTTTGAGGCTAGCTGAATCTCTTCCTGTGTGGGACATTACAAAGCGATCTTTTCAAGACTACCTTACAAATTGACCTTTTCCTATAGTCGTTTCAATACTACCTTATGCTTTACAAGCTTGGCTACGTACCACCTACAAGTACTAAAGCCAAGGGTGCACGCGAGTGCGTTATTTGCAAGCACACAGAACGATGAAACAGGAAACGAAAATCTATCTGTAGCTGGTGCAAGGAGAGCAAAGTCGCGCTGTGTACCATGGACTACTTCGTTGACTATTACGCACCTCCAAAGTACTGAGTGTGTAATACAGTGTGTTATTGTGTAAATAGTATGTGAAACTGTACATATTGTAATTTTAGTGAATTTTTACCACGTAATATTGTGACAATAAACATTTACTGTGGACACATTACTGACACGTGTATCACAGTTCCATGGAAAATTATGAACATTCTACTGTATACATATTGTAAAGGTCACAAATATGCATCATATACGATAAAAGAAACAAATAAAACTGCATTGGAAATGCATAGAAAAAATATTTGAAAATATATTTGTGGCAACACGCGGTGCTTGAATGGCCTGTGCGACCGTGTCTGGGAGCTTCACACACAGGCGACCAGGCCCTGATGACGTCACAGCTCACCTTGTCCACGCCCTCACAGCCAAAGTAAGTGGAATTTGGTAATTATTTTTACATAGACATGTTCAGGGACTGTAATTTATCATTTTGCAAAGAAAAATGATATTTTGGGGAACATTTGATGTCATGCACACTGGGGAAATTTTTGATTGGAGTAAGTCCCTGATCATTTTTGGCTGCAAAGAAAAGGAGATAACATCTAGGTCAGAAAGAGCTGTAGAAGAAGAAAAAGTAGTAGATAAAATTGTTGGCCTTGTGGAAGGTCTTACAACAATAGAGAATGTGTGCGACTACAGGAGAATAGGCAGATATGTAAAACGGAAAGATCGACCTTTGAGGATCACCCTAAATGGTGCCAAACAGATGGAAGAAGTACTAAGGAATGCTAGAAAATTACAAAGTGATGAGGATGGGAAAGTGTGGTCGTTAAGACGAGATCTTTCAAAAGAAGATAGAGAGAAGCTGAAACTGAACCTCGCCGAGGCAAAACGTTTAAATGAGAGCAGGAATGAAGAAGAAATCAATTCTTTTTTCTACAAAGTGATAGGGGTAGGGAGACCAGTAAAGTGGTACATAAAGGCAAACCAACAAAATCATTAGAGAAAGGGGGAGTGAAAAATAAGAAGAGGGGGAACAAGTTCCTTTAGATTGCATACACCAACATTGATGGAGTAAGATCAAAGATACTGGAGTTAAGTGATATAATACAGCTGCAGACACCAGACATTGTTGCACTCACAGAGACAAAACTTGAAGATGCTATTATAAATGAGGTCATATTCCCAAGGGGGTACTCAATTTGGAGATGGGACAGAAAAATCAGGAAAGGCGGTGGCGTTGCTGTGCTGGTGAAAGAACACCTAAAGGTGAACGAAATAATGACTGCCAATCCACAAGAAGTTGACATAATAGCACTAGAGATCTGCCATGAGGATGATAAACTAATAATCATAAATGCATATAGTCCACCGCTAAGCAGCACATGGTCAAAGAAGGAGCTAGATAGTAAACGAGAAGGTCTTATAACAATAATGAGAGAGATCATAGCGAGAGCGGATAACGATAGTTCACGACTGTTGATAATCGGCGACTTCAACTTGAAATCCATAGACTGGGAAGCATATGAAGCTAAAACAGAAGATTTTTGGACCTGTAAATTTGTAGACCTCATCCTGGAAACATTCTTGTATCAACATGTTAAACAAGCTACGAGGATGAGGGAAGGGGACGTTTCCTCCATGCTAGATTTGATATTTACCAGGAAGGAGGAAGAAATATTTGACATTTAGTACCTTCCTCCCTTGGGTAAAAGTGACCATGTCTTTTTGGGAATAAAGTATGCAATGCGTTATAATCTGGAAGAAAATATGACGGTCGATGCAATTGAAAAACCTGACTTTGGGAGAGGACATTATGGCAACCTTAGAAAATTTTTTAGTGAGTATAATTGGACAGACTTGTTGCTAGGCAAGGAAGTGAATGAGATGTATGTCAAGTTTTGTGAAATATATGATAAAGGCACAAAAAAATTTATACCAAAACAGAGAAGCAGAACTAGGAAACAGGATTGGTTCAACAGAAAGTGCGAGAGGGCCAGAGACCAAAAGGCACAAAAATGGAATCAATACAGGAAGAGGCCAAACCCCCAAACATACCAGCGATACAAAGATGCGAGAAACAACTACACGGCAGTGAGGAGAGAGGCAGAAAGACATTTTGAAAAAGGGATTGCAGAAAAATGTAAAACAGAACCAGGTCTATTCTATAAATTCATAAACAACAAATTGCAGGTAAAGGTTAATATTCAGAGGTTGAAAATCGGAAATAGATTCATGGAAAATGAAAAGGAAATGTGTGAAACATTAAACGAAAAGTTCCAATGTGTGTTTGTACAAAATGAAATCTTCAGGGAACCAGATCCAATAAGAATTCCAGAGAACAACATAGAGCACATAGAGGTGTCTAGAGACAAAGTGGAAAAAATGATCAAGGAGCTAAATAAGAACAAAGCAGTTGGTCCAGATGGAGTTTCACCATGGGTTCTGAGAGAATGTGCACCTGAGCTCAGCATTCCTCTTCAACTGATTTTTCAGGCATCCCTGTTTACAAGAGTTGTAGCTGATGTGTGGAAAAAGGCTAACATAGTTCCAATCTACAAAAGTGGAAGCAGGGAAGACCCTCTTAACACTTTCTGCGGATGAGGACGCCTCCCGGCGTCCTGTTTCGCCTACCCGCTCCCGCTAAGTGGACATAAATTTATGTCCTCTTTTAAAATATTTGTATAAAATTAAATTTTAATCCGATTTCATTGGGGTTTGTTTCAAACGACGCGCCATGAAGTTCTCTTTCTCACCAATAGGCTGCATAGTACAATAAGTTCATGAAAGGTTCACAAACGTAACAAAAGTAAAAACATTTCGTGTGTGTTTGACTCTCACTGATATGTTCCAGCGTTGTTTTATATTTGGCGCTATTCTATCTTACGCTTTGTTGATCTTTTTTACCTACGGACTCATAGAACATTTTATTGCGAACACATTGACACAAAAATGAATGACGTACATAGAATAATAATGTCATGAGAGTGAAATAAGTGTAAACTTTCAAAGCGCCGTGCGTCGTCCCGTCACCGATACCGGGTAACAATTTCACCACTTCCCACACTCTTGCGAGCGGGCCGCAATCATTATTCTACGCTTATATGCATATCACCGTGTTGGGAATTTCATTGCGAGTCCAATGATACCAAAATTAACACTGTAGGACAAGTGTGGAGGTGATAACAATCCCAAGAGTAAAAACATTTTGTTGCTGTTGGGCGCTCACGGCGAGTCATCTTCGTAGTTATTTATTTGGTGCTGGTATCCCTATACGTTTCGTGACTTTTTTTACTGATGTTCTTCTAGAGAATTTTATTGCGAACACGTTGGTACCAAAATGAAATACGTAGCTCGAGAACTAAGGTCAGGAGAGTATAAAGAGTATACACATTTTTGTTTTTACGCTTATGTGGCAAAATGCCGTGAGCACATATGGCTTTTTTTTTTTACCTTCGCCGGGAGGCTGAAAGTGTTAATTATAGACTGGTGTCATTGACAAGTGTAAAAGTCAAAATATTGGAAAAAATCATTAAATCTAAATGGGTAGATCACCTGGAGAGAAATGATATAATATCAGACAGACAGTATGGTTTTCGATCTGGAAGATCCTGTGTATTGAATTTACTCAGTTTCTATGATCGATCAACAGAGATATTACAGGAAAGAGATGGTTGGGTTGACTGCATCTATCTGGACCTAAAAAAGGCTTTCGACAGAGTTCCACATAAGAGGTTGTTTTGGAAACTGGAAAATATTGGAGGAGTGACAGGTATGCTTCTAACATGGATGAAAAATTTTCTGACTGACAGAAAAATGAGGGCTGTGATCAGAGGCAATGTAACAGACTGGAGAAATGTCACAAGTGGAGTACCACAGGGTTCAGTTCTTGCACCAGTGATGTTTATTGTCTACATAAATGATCTACCAGTTGGTATACAGAATTATATGAACATGTTTGCTGATGATGCTAAGATAATAGGAAGGATAAGAAACTTAGATAATTGTCATGCCCTTCAAGATGACTTGGACAAAATAAGTATATGGAGCACCACTTGGCAAATGGAATTTAATGTTAATAAATGCCATGTTATGGAATGTGGAACAGGAGAACACAGACCCCACACAACCTATATATTATGTGAGAAATCTTTAAAGAATTCTGATAAAGAAAGAGATCTAGGGGTGGTTCTAGATAGAAAACTATCACCTGAGGACCACATAAAGAATATTGTGCGAGGAGCCTATGCCACACTTTCTAACTTCAGAATTGCTTTTAAATACATGGATGGCGATATACTAAAGAAATTGTTCACGACTTTTGTTAGGCCAAAGCTAGAATATGTAGCAGTTGTGTGGTGCCCATATCTTGAGAAGCACATCAACAAACTGGAAAAGCTGCAAAGACATGCTACTAAGTGGCTCCCAGAACTGAAGGGCAAGAGCTACGAAGCGAGGTTAGAGGCATTAAATATGCCAAAACTGGAAGACAGAAGAAAAAGAGGTGATATGATCACTACATACAAAATTGTAACAGGAATTGATAAAATCGATAGGGAAGATTTCCCGAGACCTGGAACTTTAAGAACAAGAGGTCATAGATATAAACTAGCTAAACGCAGATGCCGAAGAAATATAAGAAAATTCACTTTCGCAAACAGAGTGGGTAGACGGTTGGAACAAATTAGGGGAGAAGGTGGTGGAGGCCAAGACCGTCAGTAGTTTCAAAGCGTTATATGACAAAGAGTGCTGGGAAGACGGGACACCACAAGCGTAGCTCTCATCCTGTAACTACACTTAGGTAATTACAATAAACACAGTGCATCACTCTGGTTACATGGCGGGGACACTTGTTTTGTATGACGTCCATTTCACATGACGAACATGGAACGGATTAAATTCGTTATGCGAGGTACCACTGTACTGTATACATATTATATATACATACATATATTATAAATATATGCATATAATATTATAACATCACAAACCCAACATGGAGGTGTGTGGAAGCTGCCTTAAGTCACTTCGGAAGAGTGTTGTAGGCATTGTATGTAACATTTGTAACATAAGATTTCACCTGAGTTGTACAGGATTACCTACACAATATGCAAACCGGGAAGATAACTGCTGGATCTGTCAAAGTGACAGACAGATGTGGGAAAACATCACCAAACTAATGAATAACATTCCTGAAGTACACAGGGTACAATTCACACAAAAACTACTAGAAATATATGCAGAGTATATAAAGACAGCAACGAACTCTGAGCACAACCCAGGGACTGAGAATTTAGAGAGTCAAAGTAGCAATGTAAAAGGACATAGTGTCGAGGTATGCAAAAATGAAGGCAATATTGTAGAGCAAACTGGTGATATGAATAAGGAGAGAAAAAATGAGACGAATGAGAACACAAATGAGAACGACGAAAGCAACAAGGAGAAAGATAAGGGCAATACCGAGAATGAATGCAGAAACGAGAAAGTTGGAACAAAAAACACAGAGGTAGCCAAGTCGTGCACGGGTACAAAGAAGAATAATACCATCACAGATGAAAATATTTGCAGGTATTATGCAAAAGGACAGTGCAGATATGGGCCCAGAGGCACGGAATGCTCATTCATACACCCACGGAAATGCCGAAACTGGTTAGGGAAAGGCAGATGTCGTTTTGATACAGAGTGTAGATATTTTCACCCTAAGCTGTGCAAACTCTCAGTTAATGAGAGGAAATGCTGCGATCTTCATTGCCCTGATTTCCACGTCAGAGGTATACAGTGCTATATAAGAGAGGAAATCCAATATAATAGCCCTGAAATTTTTTTAGAGGCAGGCAGAAATAGACAGGCAGAAACGTGGCAGGAGTACGGATGGAGAGGGGGAAATGCCCAAGACTGGACTCCGGTTCGTCATCAAGCCCACACATACTACACCCCCTAACTACACAGAGACTACCACACTCCCCAGTATCACTTCCAAAACTGGACAAACCATTGCCACAACAACACACCCTGGGTCAGGGTAGAGAGGAGGGAGAACTACCAAAACCTTCCAGAAGTGACACACAATATGGACAATCATTCATATTTGCAAACATTCAAGGTTTAACCCTTCAATTGCGCATCGCATCATATGATGCTTTGACCGACTTGCAGTAAATTGCGCATCGCATCATGTGATGCTCTGGAGTACTATGCAAGATTTAAACGGCCCGCGGATACACGGGGTTCACCACACCTTCATCAGGGCTCTTGTAAACAGACGCCATTTTTAAAAAAAATCGTGGGCCAAACTCCCGGGTGTTAGGGGCCTCAGTATTGAGTCAGCTACCAAGCCTGACGCACGCAGCATGAACTCACAGCACTGCTGTTCAGCTTGTGACCACAGCATCGCCTAAAAATGCCATAATATACTTGTTCATGCTATTATGTAGCGATGATATTATTACAGAAGACCCCTGACTGTGATAAAACTGACCAGGGTTCTGATAATAGCAGGATTGTGGTGATATTTGGCGCTGTGCGCCATGGAGGGAGGAGTAATGCTGTGGGAGGGAGGATGGTGGCGTTGTCTTTTGAGTGTGTGTGGCCACCTTTTATTGACTGCACTCACCATACCAGCTTAGTGGTTCGCTATGGTGAACACAAATGTAGATACTTATATATAACGTGTGTATAGTGTGAGATAACAGCGAGAGTAGGAGGTTGGGAGCCGTCATTTTGGTGAGGGAGGAGCATCGTCTGCAGGACTTACCATGTTGTTTACTGATGACCACGATGGTCTTTGGGCACCATACCAGTTTATTTGTACAAGTATGGTGAATAAAACAGGTAGATATTTATATATAATGTGTGTATATAGCGTAATAACACCACAAACAGTATTGTTGTAGGAGAAATATTAGTGCGTCTGGCCTTGAGGGCGGCCGCCACCAGCTGACTGTGTGAGTAGCTACGTCTTTGTGCCTATACTCACCATACAAGCTTAGATGTACAGTTATGGTGAACAAAACATGTAAATACTTATATATATCGTCTGTACAGTATATAAAAGCAAAAACAGTATGGTGGGTGGAGAATGGTGGCAAGTCAGGTGAGGTGAGGTGAGGGACAGAGTGGCAGCCAGTCACTGCCTGCCACTGCCACTGCCACTCAGCATACCAACTTAGTGGTTCGTCATAGTGAACAAAACATGCAGATACTTATATATAACCTGTGTATATAGTGTAATAACCGACAAAGTATTTGTTCACTGTTTGATGAACATAATTGAATCAACAATATGCACACCATATTTTTGAGTACAGCGATGATTCACTCATTTTATTATATAAATATATCACACTACACACCATTGAATAATATTACAGCAAAAAAGTATGAAAAATCAATCAGAGACATTGAAATAATTAGGTAATTATCTCTTTGTGGAAACTCTGGCCTGACAGCTGGCGATCAACAGACCGCCTGGGACGCACGCTCAGTCAGCGCCTGATTTTTGCCACACTTCCCCGCCCTGTAGTGGGCAATATATGCCACTTACGATTTTTGTATTATTTTTCCCGTGATCAGTGAACACAAATTAACAGGTTAGGAAGAAAAAATAACTTTTTTTTTTTTTTTTTTTTTTTTTTGATATGCGCCTGTGGGTGTCAAATGGTATATAGCTATGCGCCATTTAAGGGTTAAAGCCAAAGTCAGGAAATAAAGTCAAGTTCATAAATGGCCTCCTATTAGAGTCAAACTCAATATTTGGGGCATTCACAGAAACTCATACAAAAGATTACATGGATGGTGAAATCTGGATTCCAAATTATAATTTATATAGATGTGATAGAAAAACTAGGTCAACTGGAGGAGTCGGTCTGTATATTAAAGAGGACCTGGTATGCACAGAACTACTAAACTCGACTAATGAGGTGGTAGAGGTACTTGGAATTAAGGTAGAGAAACTAAACCTAATTATTATTCTAATATATAAACCGCCAGATACAACGGTTGAGGAATTCACAGAGCAGATGCACAAAATAGAGAACATACTTGATAACCTAGCAAACACAGCTCCAGATATTATCTTCCTTGGAGATTTCAATTTACCGAGTCTAAGATGGAGAATGGCAAACACAAATATCATAGCAGGGAATGACCCGGGAAATAACCAACCACAGGTCAGAGAACTTTTGAGATTCTGTGACAAATTCTCGCTCAATCAACAGATTACAGAACCAACTAGGAACGAAAACACACTAGACTTGTTATTCACAAACAATGATGAACTAATCAGAGACATCACAATCTCAGATACTTCATACTCAGACCATAAGCTCATTGAAGTGCGAACTAGCATAAATAACGGTAGTAGGTCTAAGAGACCCAACAAGCGAGAAGGAATATTCAATCAATTCAATTTCAACAATAAGAGAATTGACTGGGTAAAAGTAAATGTAGACCTTACAACCATTCAATGGGAGACGGTCTTAAGCGACAAAACTCCCACACAGAGAATAGCTCAACTGACAGCTGAAGCTTAAAAGGTCTGCTTGAAGCACGTGCCTGTGAGGAGGGGCAGAAAGAGGACCACTCTAGAAACAGAACGCAGACGACTGTACAGGAGATGGAAAAAAATAACGGAAATGCTTTGTCAGACACAGCTATCACAAGCAAGTAAAATAAGCCTAAGCAGGGAGATCGAAGAAATAGAACAAACGTTGAAGCGATCATATGAGTCTGAGGAAATGTAATTGGAACAGAAAGCTATACAAGAGATAAGGAAAAATCCAAAATATTTTTTCACATATGCAAAATCAAAATCCAAAACCTCGACCAGTATTGGACCGTTAATTACAAATGAAGGTACGTACACAGAGGACAACAAAGAGATTAGTGAAATTCTAAGAAGCCAGTATGAGGCTATGTTTAGCACACCAATAAACAACATGAAAGTTGATGAGCCAGACAGCTTCTTTATGAATGACATTCAAGCTGCAGATAATATAACGGATATTACCACAAACTCGGAAGACTTTGAAAGAGAAATTGACAATATGCCTATGCACTCAGCTTCTGGGCCTGACTCATGGAATTCAATATTCATAAAGAAATGTAAAGTACCAGTAGCGAGAGCACTCAGCGTAATATGGAGAAAGAGCCTGGATACAGGGGAGATACCAGCAGCACTTAAATCTGCAGATATAGCTCTGTTGCACAAGGGGGGGAGTAAAGCCTTGGCAAAAAATTATAGGCCAGTTGCACTAACATCACACATAATAAAAGTGTTTGAAAGAGTGATTAGGAATCAAATTTCTAGTTTTATGGAAAACAATGAATTGCACAATCCAGGACAACATAGATTTAGAGCGGGAAGATCCTGTCTGTCACAGTTACTCAACCACTATGACAAAATCACAGAAACCCTAGAAGAGAAGCAAAATGCAGATGTTGTATACACAGACTTTGCAAAAGCGTTCGACAAATGTGACCATGGGGTGATAGCTCACAAAATGAGGTCAGTGGGAATAACTGGAAAAGTAGGACGCTGGATACTCAATTTCCTGTCGAACAGAACACAAAGAGTAACAGTCAATCAGATAAAATCAAGTCCAAACGACGTTAAAAGCTCTGTACCTCAAGGTTCAGTCCTTGCACCGCTACTGTTCCATATTCTCATATCTGATATAGACAAAAATACGCGTCACAGCTTCGTGTCGTCTTTTGCAGATGACACAAAAATCAGCATGAAAATTACCTCTGTTGAAGACATTGAAAAACTACAAGCAGATGTCAACAAAGTTTTCGATTGGGCAGTAGAAAATAACATGATGTTTAACAGTGATAAATTTTAGGTACTCAGGTACGGCAAAAATGAGGATCTGAAACATAATACAGGGTACAAAACACAATCGAATCTTCCCATAGTAGAAAAACAGCATGTCAAGGATTTGGGAATAATGATGTCCGACGATCTAACGTTTAGGGAGCACAACCAAGCAAATATCGCGTCAGCCAGAAAAATGATCGGATGGATTACGAGAACTTTCAAATCCAGGGATCCCATCACAATGGTTGTACTTGTCAAGTCACTTGTGTTGTCCCATCTCGAGTACTGCTCAGTACTCACTTCCCCCTTCAGAGCAGGAGAGATTGCTGAAATAGAGGGAATACAGAGAACATATATGGCACGCATAGACGAGATAAACCACCTAAATTATTGGGATCGTCTCAAAGCTCTCCAAATGTAGTCTCTAGAAAGGAGACGAGAAAGATACCAAATAATATACACATGGAAAATACTGGAGGGCCAGGTCCCAAATCTACACAGTAAAATAACAACGTACTGGAGTGAACGATATGGAAGAAAATGCAAGATTGAACCAGTGAAGAGCAGAGGTGCCATAGGCACAATCAGAGAGCACTGTATAAACATCAGAGGTCCGCGGTTGTTCAACGTCCTCCCAGCGTCTATAAGAAATATTGCCAGAACAACAGTGGACATCTTCAAGAGAAAACTGGACTGTTTTCTAAGAGAAGTTCTGGATCAGCCGGGCTGTGGTGGGTATGTGGCCCTGCGGGCCGCTCGAAGCAACAGCCTGGTGGACCAAACTCTCACAAGTCAATCCTGGCCTCGGGCCAGGCTTGGGGAGTAGAAGAACTCCCAGAACCCCATCAAGCAGGTATCAAGCAGGATGCTCCTGGTATGTTACTTGGCTCACCTGTGTTGTGGCACGGTCGTGTCTCTGCTATGCAGGTGAGATTGTCATGTCTGGCGACTCTGTCGACCAGGTGCTGGTTCTCGACTTTTGGTGGGGCGCTTGTCTAGTTACGCTTGCGGGGATTGAGCTCTGGCTCTTTGGCCCCGCCTCTCTCCTGTCGGTTGATGCTTGTGCAGTTTCCAGAGCCTCCTGGGTTCTATTTTGTCTACGTTTGCTCCTGTGGGTGGACTCTGCCTCCACTACATAGCTTCCTAGTGCTTTCCGCTTCCTATCTCCTCTGACATTGATCAGGTTCTTTTTCATGTCTGTGGCTCCTTTGGGTACTCAGCTTCCTCTTGTGTCCCATTGTGCATATGAACATAAGGACATAAGAACAAAGGTAACTGCAGAAGGCCTATTGGCCCATACGAGGCAGCAGCTATTTATTACCCCCAATCCCACTCACATACATGTCCAACCCATGCTTGAAACAATCGAGGGACCCCACCTCCACCACGTTCCGCGGTAATTGGTTCCACAAATCAACAAACCTGTTACCGTACCAGTATTTACTCAAGTCTTTCCTAAATCTAAACTTAATAAAATTTATATCCGTGGTTTCGTGTACAAAATATGCCACAAGGGTGGCATGTGCCACCCTTGGTCACTGCTTCATCCTTGTTTACTCTCTCTTCCCCGTTTGGCGGGGTTGCGTCGATGGCTCCTAACAGGGGTGTTTGGTGTGGTGTGTTGTGTTTGGTCACCTTGCGTATGTCTTCAATAACTTTCCTTTGTCCATGTATCTTGTTCTTTGTTGTCCTGTGGGGCTCTGCCCCACATTTCGGTGCTTTTGGTTTCGTTTGTCGGCACCTGGGTCATTTCCCTATCTGGACACTCATTCCTTGCCTATCTTCAGTGCCTGACTGCACCCTGCTGTCCATGAGGTCCCTCGGGTATGTACGCCCTCCACTACACATTTTGTGGTTAGTTGTGTGCATTACAAAGATCTCTCACTATGGGAGATCTCTCACTATGTACTTCCAGCCGCTCCTTGGTCCGTTTTCGGGGTTTTCCTTGCCCATTTCTGCTTTTCCTCCTATGCTACACTTGACTGTGTATCTGGGTCAGTGCTTATTGACTATCCCGATGTTGGGGGCTCGGGTGGGCCTCTGTCCATGTTCAGTTCCCTGCTTTTGGACTTCCCCGGTGTTCCGTTTTGGTGCCGAGTTCCTACGATTATTCTTGTGATTTACTGCAGGCTTCGGTGTTGCACTGTCTGTGGGGGGTTGTAGACTTTTGGTCTGCTGCTCCTGCCTTACTGGTTCCTTTTCTTGGAACTAGTAGCTGGAATTCCTGTCCTGGCTCCGGTTTTTCTTTGTTCCTTTTCTGGAATGGGTGTGTTTGCTTTCCTGCGGTTCATGTCAAGCGTAGTTCTCCTCTTCGATGCCTCAGGGACGCGTGCGTCATTCTTCCCTGCAAGAGCTGGTTATGTTGCTCCTTTGGGTTGCGGGGTCGCTGTTTTTCGATTCGCGTTTCGCGCTTTCGTTTGTTGTGCTCGTTTCTCGTCGTTTGTGTCGGCTCTGGTGGGTTCATTGTTGGTTTCCCACCTGCGTGTTTCGTCTCGGGGGCAGTGTGTGGTTTTCCTGGCGGTCCTTCCGGTTTTCCTATCGCTGCGAAGGGTCCTTCGGTCTCTGATAGGGTTGGCTTGTTTTCCTTACCTACCTTGAGGTTACCTTGAGGTGCTTCCGGGGCTTAGCGACCCCGCAGCCCGGTCGTCGACCAGGCCTCCTGGTTGCCGGACTGATCAACCAGGCTGTTCGACGCGGCTGTTCGCAGCCTGATGCATGAGTCACAGCCTGGTTGATCAGGTATCTTTTGGAGGTGCTTATCCAGTTCTCTCTTGAACACTGTGAGGGGATTGCCAGTTATGCCCCTTACGTGTAGCGGAAGCGTGTTGAACAGTCTCGGGCCTCTGATGTTGATAGAGTTCTCTCTCAGAGTACCTGTTGCACCTCTGCTTTTCAACGGGGGTATTCTGTACATCCTGCCATGTCTTCTGGTCTCATGTGATGTTATTTCTGTGTGCAGGTTTGGGGCCAGCCCCTCTAATATTTTCCACGTGTAAATTATTATGTATCTCTCCCGCCTGTGCTCAAGGGAGTAGAGATTTTGGCTCTTTAGTCGGTCCCAAGAGTTTAGATGTTTTACTGAGTGGATTCTAGCAGTAAAGGATCTCTGCACGCTCTCCAGGTCAGTAATTTCTCCAGCTTTGAAAGGGGCTGTCATTGTGCAGCAGTACTCCACTCTAGAGAGCACAAGTGTTTTGAAAAGTATTATCATCGGTATAGCATCTCTAGTGTGAAAAGTTCTTGTTATCCAATCTGTCATTTTTCTTGCAGTTGTGACAGCTACTTTATTGTGTTCTTTCAAGGTAAGGTCTTCCGACATGAGTACACCCAGATCCTTTACATTGCCTTTTCGTTCTATGTTATGATTTACCCGAGTTTTGTACGTGGTTTCCGTTTTTATATTTTCATTTTTTCCATAGCGCAAGAGCTGGAACTTATCTTTGTTAAACATCATATTATTTTTTGTAGCCCATAGAAAGACCTGATCTACATCTGACTGGAGGTTTGCCGTGTCTTCTATGTTGCCTATTCTCATGAAGATCCTAGTGTCATCGCAAAGGATGATACAGTGTTATAGGTTGTGTTCTTGTCTATGTCCAATATGAGGATGAGAAAAAGTACTGGAGCAAGCACAGTACCCTGGGGGACTGAGCTCTTCACGGTTGATGGGCTGGATTTTATTTTGTTGACTATTACACATTGGGTTCTGTTGGTCAGGAAATTGTAGATCCATCTGCCTATTTTTCCGGTAATTCCTTTTGAATGCATTTTATGTGCAATAACACCATGGTTTCATTTATCAAAAGCTTTTTGCGAAATCTGTGTAAATTACATCAGCGTTTTGTTTGTCTTCCATAGCATCTAATGCCATATCATAGTGGTCCAGCAACTGCGACAGGCAAGAGCGCCCTGTTCTGAAACCATGTTGTCCGGGGTTATGGAGATGCTGTGATTCCATGTATTTTGTGATCTTACTTCTTAGCACTCTCTCAAAATTTTTTATGATGTGCGATGTTAGTGCTATCGGTCTGTAATTTTTTGCCTCTGCCTTATTTCCTCCTTTATGAAGTGGTGCTATCTCTGCTGTTTTTAGTATATCAGGAATAACGCCAGTATCTAGGCTTTGTCTCCACAGAATGTGGAGGGCCTGCGATAGTGGTTTTTTACAGTTCTTGATGAATATGGAGTTCCAAGAATCCGGGCCTGGTGCAGAGTGCTTAGGCATACTGTTTATGGCTTCTTCAAAATCCAGTGGGGATAGGGTGACGTCTGATATATGATTTGATGTTGGTATCATATCCATGAAAAATTCATTTGAGTTATCAATCTTTAGTGTGTTTAATGGCTCGTTGAAAACAGAGTCGTACTGCTTCTTCAGTAGCTCGCTCATTTCTTTGTTGTCATCGGTGAAAGTTCCATCTTCCTTTCGCAGGGGCCTGATACTAGATATGGTTTTTGATCTTGATTTTGCATAGGAGGAAAAAATATTTCGTATTTCTCTCTATTTCACTGATGGCCTTTTGCTCTCTTTGCCTCTCATGGGTTTTGTATAATTCTTATAGCTTGCGTTCAATTGTTTCTATTTCTCTACCTAACCTTCTTCACCATTCTTGAGAACGCCAAAGAACGGCGATTCCCTACGGGATTGTTCCGGGACCGTCATCTGGGACCGTGTACTGTCACCTCGTATTGGGTGGTGCTGGCGGAGCCGCTCCAGCTTGCGTTCGGTGTTGCGGTTTCTTCTGCTCCGTTCCGCTTGCTGTCCTGGGCGTTGTTTCACCTCCGGCCTGCTCTTGAGTTCTGGTGCCGTCCTGGTCATTGGCTTGGGTGGTCTATTTACTTCTTGTTTTGGTCTTTGGGTTACTGCTTGGTTGGTTGGGCTGGGGGGGGGGGGGTGCTTCCTTTGTTGTTTAGTTGCGTTTTTTTTTGCTGTTCTCTGCGCGTCTTGGCCTCTGGGGACATGGATGCGTTTTGGTTGTTCGCGTTCCCTTCTTCCCTCATTCCTGTTTGGGGGTTCAGGTCTGCAGGGTCTTTGTTTCGTCTGTGGTCTTGGTTTTTTAGGTTAGGGCACATGGCGTTCGCCTCCCGGATCCTTCCCTATTTTCCTTATCTGTGGTGAGGTAGCTCCAGGGAGCCGACGGGGCTCCCCCCAGAAAACTAGCATTGAATGTAATAAAACGCCATTTTCTGGGAGAGTCCCGGAGGCTCCCCAGCATCCCTCCCTCCCTCCCAGTCGGTGGCGTTTTTCGCATATTTTGACATTCAGCCTAAGAACTGCCAGTTGGATCGCCGGCGCGGAGGGTCCTGGGCTCCCCCTTCCCCCTCCCGAGGAGGGGGGGGGGGGGTTGCGCAGACGGTGGCTCCACGACATGATGCTAGTTTGATAATTTTGTTTGGGGAGTTCTGTCCACTCATTCGGCTTTCGGTAGCAATATTTTCACCAGAATAGGGGTTTGTTTTGGGGCACCTATGTTCCTGGGTGCCTATCCCGGTCGATGGCAGACAGAATGCTCCCAACCACAAGGGGGTTTCTATAGGCCATTGCTCCTCGTGGCTCTCTTAGGGGACCAGGTTCTGGCTCGTGGTCCCCGGTAGGCAAGAACTCCTAGCCCTTTGACTGATGCCAGACAGTTATACATATCCATTCAGCCTGGATAGCTCCGGGGAGCCTCCGGGACTCAACCAGAAAATGGCATTTCATTACATTCAACACTGTTTTTTTGCAGGTTAAAACTTTGTGTCGAGAGTGGTTTCCAATTGAATACCCTGATGTGTGGTATGAAGACATTACAACTCACCAACGTTTCTATGCTCTGGCTGCAACTTTTCATTCACAAATCATTGGCCTGCTGGTCGCAGAGACAAAACCTTTGTCTAAGATGAATAAGGAGGTTTGTGATGCTGTTCAGACATTTCTTTGTTGTAGTCATATATTCTATAAGTGCCAAATACTATATGAATTTCTGGGGGAGGGGAGCCCTGTTGGCTCCCCGGAGCTATCCAGGCTGATATGTTTATGTCAGACTTTAGCATCAAATCATGTGTATGGAGTTCTGTGGGCCTACCAGGACCATGAGCCAGAACTTGGGCCCCCTTTCAGAGAGGCATGAGGAGCAATGGCCTACAGAAACCCCCATGGGGTTGAAGCATTCTATGTCTGCCATCAACTGGGTCAGGCACCCAGAAAGGTAAGCATCCCAAAACAAACCCCCTATTCTGGTGAAAATTGCTACAAAAAGCCGAACAAGTGGATAGAACTCCCCAAACAGAAACGCTTAAACGAGCATGACGTCACACGTCGCCGCGCCGCTGTCTGCACAGCTCACCCCTCCCCGGGAGGGGGAAGGGGAGCCCCAGACCCCCGCGTTAGCAATCCACATGCCAGTTCTGAGGCTGATGTTATAGGCAGAAATTGTATGCTCTGGCTCCAGTGATTGTTTCAGCACTCTGTCTTGTGTGTGGTGACTTGTCTTCTAGGTGGTGTGCGTGCCAGGAGATTTTCTTCGGTACTCGGGCTGCATGCGCCTAGGGTTCCCTTCCATAGGTGCCCAATAAGTACTGCCCTTGGGGCTTTGGGCTACCTTCCACAAGTTCCTTGGGTTCTGCCTCTGCTTGACTGTTTACTGCTCGGTTTTTGGCCGCCCTTTGTGTGCTTGGGTGTTTTGTCTCCCTTATTTATCTTATGGTAGGAGGCAGTTTGCACTGGTAAGGGGTGCAGGGTACTGCGCAGCTCATTTTCACCACTTATAGCGACCGGCTCTGTTCCGCCTGGGTACGCTGTCCTCTTGTGGGATTTTCTTTTTCTTTTTCTTTTTGTTTCCCTGCCTGGTGGGGGGGGGGGGCCCTGCCTTGGTTGTTGCCCCTGTGTACAAGTACTGAGTGCTGTTTTTCTCTTCAGGTAGTACCCGCTGCTAGGTCAATAAGTCCAAGCAAATATTGCATCAGCCAAAAAAATGATAGGATGGATTAAGAGAACCTTCAGATCCCATCACAATGGTTGTGCAATACTCATCAAATCATTTATGTTGTCCCGTCTTGAATACTGCACAGTACTCGCTTTCCCCTTCAGAGTAGGAGAAATTGCTGAAATAGAGGGAATACAGAGAACATATATGGCAAAGATAGACGAGATAAAGCACCTAAATTATTGGGATCCTCTCAAAGCTCTCCAAATGTATTAACTAGAAAGGAGACGAGAGAGATTCCAAATAACATACACATGGAAAATACTGGAGGGCCAGGTCCAAAATCTACACAGTAAAATAACAATGTACTGGAATGAACGATATGGAAGAAAATGCAGAATAGAACCAGTGAAGAGCAGGGGTGCCATAGGCACAATCAGAGAACACTGTATAAACATCAGAGGTCCACGGTTGTTCAACGTCCTACCAGCGACTATCAGAAATATTGCCGGAACAATCGTGGACATTTTCAAGAGAAAATTAGACTGTTTTCTCCAAGGAGTACAGGACCAACCGGGCTGTGGTGGGTATGTGGGCCTGCGGATCGCTTCAAGCACCAGCCTGGTGGACCAAACTCTCACAAGTCAAGTCTGGCCTCGGGCCGAGCTTGGGGAGTAGAAGAACTCCCAGAACCCCATCAACCAATCAACCAGGTCCCCATGAGTGTACACGTCCCAGGGGTTCAGCTATTAGAAAGTTGTTTGGTTGATTGGGCGCCGGTTAGCAGTACCCTGCCTGGGCTTCCCTGAGCGTGAGTTCCGTCTCAAGACCCTGGGAAACCCCAAGGGGGTGCGCGGGTTTGATGGATGTGACCCCTAAGTCCCCCCTTCACTTTGTGCGAGTTTGAGGGTTGTTCTGTCCCCTTGTCTCAGGGTGACTCACGGTTTTTGCCTCTGTCATGCTGCCTGTTGGGTCGGTGACACTTTCGATGCAGAGTCCTGTGAGTTTTGTGTCTGCTGGTGACTCAGTTTACCCAGTCTAATGATGATGTTCTTTGGGTAGAGGCAGCAAAAGTGTTGCATGTTAGGTTTAGATTGTTGCAACGCGCTAGGTTGGTTGCTACGCCAGATGCCCTGAGGCTGCCCCGTTTTGCTTATAGGCACCCGGACTTAGGGGTGATGGTCACTTTGGCCTTGGTTTTGTCCGCACCCCCTCGTCCTTCCTCTTCTGTGGTTCCGTCTGGCCCTCACCTGCTTCCGTCTCCGAAACGTCTGAGGGTTTCCGAGTCGGGGCAGGGTTTAGATGGTCTTGAGACTCGGGCAGTCTCGGGGGATGCCCCTTCCGGTGTGGCAATGGAGGCATTTGAGTCTGCTCTCCCAGCCAAAGCCTCTGGGTCTGACCAGTGGACCCACTTCCATCCGGCTTTTACGGCTGCGCCGACCTTTTCTTTTGAGGCTGGGGCTTTGAGAGATGACTCGGCCCCGAATCCAGATGCGAAGGATCCCAGGGCTGGAGAAGGGCTGACTTGGGGGCCTTGGTTCCCGTTGGACCCTTCCTGGGTTTTTCTGCCCTCTGAGCGGGGCGCCTGTTACAAGGAGTGGGGTTTTCTTTTTCCCCCCTCTGCGTATAAATTTGATTTGGTGTCTGCCCCTCCCCGGGTTCGGTTCTGTGTCCCTTCGGGTGCTTCGGTTCCATCTTTCCGGAGGTTTTCGGCTTCCCGCATTCAACCTAATGTGGTGCGAGAGGCCTTTGTGGCTTACCTCCTGCGTGACCAGGATTACGCCTCTATCATGGATCCGTCTTCATTCAGGTTTGGGTCATCGTTTCACTACTGGATCTGGTATGAGGTTCTGGAGTCGTCCTAGCTGGCGGACTGTCCTGTTTATGGTTTGGAGGCGTGGCATACCGTCTGTCATTCCCGCACACTTGAGTGGCGTAAGGCTTTGACGGTGGTCAGGTTTTCCTGGGGGTGAGTTTGAGCACCTCAATGAGTGCTCGTTTGCCACTGCCCTTCCTTGGGATGTAGGCGTTGTGCAGCTCTATGTGCAGGTTTCTTCCCTTTTGGCTGTGCAGGTTGCTGAGGACTTGCACACTCGTGGCCTCTTGGCTTCGGCTTTGAGCTTTTTTTTCCCCCTCCTGGTGCAGTCTTCGGACTGGCTGGAGGAGAATGTAGAAGTGCTTGTGGCCGTTTCTGGGTCCGGTGCCTTGGGCTCAGCAGCTCACTTGTCGTCTGCCTTGTGGAAGCTGTTTGCGCCGATCCTGCAGGATGCAGTGTTCCTGTTTTATGCCTCTCGGCTCGCATGTCAGCAGGCGATACTTGCTTCCTCACTGGAATCTGCCTGGGCCCTGGCTCTTAGGATGTTGGATAGGCACTGGATTTTGAAGAAGCCATAAACAGTATGGCTATGCACTCTGCACCAGGCCCTGATTCTTGGAACTCTATATTCATCAAGAACTGTAAAAAAACGCTATCACAGGCCCTTCACATTTTTTGGAGACAAAGCCTAGATACTGGCAGTGTCTCTGACATATTAAAAACAGCAGAGATAGCACCATTCCATAAAGGAGGAAATAAGGTGGAGTAAAAAGAAATTACAGACCGATGGCACTAACATCGCACATCATAAAAATCTTCGAGAGAGTGCTAAGAAGTAAGATTACAAAATACATGGAATCACAGCATCTCCATAACCCCGGACAACATGGTTTCAGAACAGGGCGCTCTTGCCTGTCACAGTTGCTGGACCACTATAACATTGCACTAGATGCCATGGAAGACAAACAAAATGCTGATGTAATTTACAGATTTCACAAAAGCCTTTGACAAATGTGACCATGGTGTTATTGCACATAAAATGCATTCAAAAGGAATTACCAGAAAAATAGGCAGATTGATTTACAATTTCCTGACTAATAGAACCCAAGGTGTAATAGTCAACAAAATAAAATCCGGACCATCAACCGTGAAGAGCTCAGTCTCCCAGGGTACTGTGCTTGCTCCAGTACTTTTTCTCATCCTCATATCGGACATAGACAAGGACACAAGTACTGTATTATCTTTAGCAGATGACAATAGGATTTTTATGAGAGTAGACAACATAGAGGACATGGCAAACCTCCAGTCAGATGTCAATCAGGTCTTTCTATGGGCTACAGAAAATGATATGGTGTTTAACGAAGATAAGTTTCAGCTCATGCGCTATGGAAAAAATTAAAATATAAAAACGGAAACCACGTACAAAACTCAGTCCAATCATAAAATAGAATGGAAAGGCAATGTAAAGGATTTGGGTGTACTGATGTCGGAAGACCTTACATTTAAAGAACACAATAAAGTAGCCATCACAACTGCAAGAAAAATGACAGGTTGGATAACAAGAACCTTTCACACTAGAGATGCTATACCGATGATGATGCTTTTCAAGACGTTAGTGCTCTCTAGAGTGGAGTACTGCTTCACAATGACAGCCCCTTTCAAAGCTGGAGAAATTGCTGACCTGGAGAGCGTGCAGAGATCCTTTACTGCTAGAATCCACTCAGTAAAACATCTAAACTACTGGGACCGACTAAAGAGCCTAAATCTGTACTCCCTTGAGCGCAGGCGGGAGAGATACATAATAATTTACACGTGGAAAATAATTGAGGGGCTGGTCCCAAACCTGCACACAGAAATAACAGCACATGAGACCAGAAGACATGGCAGGATGTGCAGAATACCCCCGTTGAAGAGCAGAGGTGCAACAGGTACACTGAGAGAGAACTCCATCAACATCAGAGGCCCGAGACTGTTTAACACGCTTCCACTGCACATAAGGGGCATAACTGTCCAACCCCTCACAGTGTTCAAGAGAGAACTTAACAAACACCTCCAAAGAATACCTGATCAACCAGGCTGTGACTCATGCGTCAGGCTGCGAGCAGCTGCGTCCAATAGCCTGGTTGACCAGTCCAGTAACGAGGAGGCCTGGTCGACGACCGGGCCGCGTTGTCGCTGAGCCCTGAAATCACCTCGAGGTAACCAAGGTAGGTTGTCTTTGCCCTTCTGCCCTTGCTGTTTGCGGATTCTGTTGTGGTGCAGTATATGCAAGCGGCTTCGGCTAGCTGTCGTCCCATGTCTGATTTGTTGGTTCTCCGGAGGCCCTGGGTGGAGGGCCTTCCCGAAAGGATCGTGCCAGGGCTCAGGGTTCCACTCGTCAGGGTAGGCCACTTGTGCCAGTTTTGGGGCCGGCGCCTCCTTCGGAACTGCCTTCGTCTGGTCGGCGAGGTGTTTGCTCTGTGCAGGGCTCGAGTTCTCGTAAGGAACACCGGCCCTTTTGAGGTTCGTCACATTGACGGGTTGATAGAGGGGAGGCTTGCTCTGTTTGCTCATGCCTGGTCTCACGATTTTTGGGCTTATTGGGTCGTCTCCGACAGTCTGCAATGCCGTTGGGTGGCTTCTTCTCCTTGGGGAGGGGGGGGGGGTCGGGGCTGACAGGCCAGGCCTCTTTCCCTGCACTGTCAAGTCATCTTGGAGTGGGTTTGCTTGGGCTTGGTTGAAAGGACGACATCCCTTAAGTGAGTCTCTCGCCTCTTTTCAGTCCCGAGACGTACGGCCCTGAGGCTCATTCTGGACTTGTCCTGTCTGAACTCCAGGGTTCATTGCCAATCTTTTCAGATGACTACGTTGTCCCAGGTCTGGCTTCAGTTGGAGTTGGGAGCTTGGATGGTGTCCCTGGAACTCTGGGACACATATTGGCACGTCCCGATTCATCAAGGGGTTCAAGGACTGGCTCGGTTTTGGTGTGGGGTGTCAGAGTTACCGCTTTTGTTGTCTCCCATTTGGGTTGAACTTGGCACCTCGCGTTTTCACACGCCTTACTCGAGTCGTGGTGGCCCGTCTGCGTCTTTTAGGTGTTCGGGTGTTGGCCTACCTCGACGACTGGCTGGTATGGGCTCCCAGCCGGTCTGCATGTCTGCTAGCCAGGGATTTGGTTATTTTCAGCTCGCCGGGTTCGGGTTCTTGGTAAACTGGAGGAAGACTCATCTGGTCCCCCTCCCAGGTTCAGACTTGGCTAGGCCTTGTGTGGGACTTTCGGACCGCTTTGTTGTCTCTCCCTCTGGAGTCTCTCCTTCACCTGTGGTCCCGCCTTTGCCATTTTCTGGAGGGCTCCTGCGTCACCCGGCAGTTCCTCGAGGGTCTGTGCTGGAGCCTGAACTTTGCGATGATGGTCTACCCGCCAGGTCGGGTTTAGCTGCGTTGCCTGTTCTGGTTCCTTCGGGGACGTCCCTTCTGCCTCTCTCACGATCACTGGGTTCAGCCTTGGGGGCTTTGTGTCGGTTGCTGCGTCACCGGCTTCCTCTTAGGGTTTTTCGGGGTTCAGTGCCATGGCACCTACCCAAGCCCTTGCTCGATATGTTCACGGACGCGTTGTCTCTCTTTTCTGGGACTTTGTGACCATTGCTCACCACGCCGGCCAGGGGCAATGAGGTCCGTCCTACCGTTGGCCCACTGCACGGTGTGAGTTCGCGGCAGTTTGGTTTGCACTTCGGAGGGTTTGGCTAGCCCGAGGATCAACGATCCGGCTCCATTCGGACTGCTCCCTGGTGGTTCATTGCCTGAACCGAAGGGGTTCGATGCAGTCCCTGGCTCTTTGGTGCTGGTCGCTTCGGGTGACTCGTCTGCTGAGTTCTCGGGGTTTGGCTCTCCTAGCAGTTCACGTTCGGGGAATGTCCAATGTATTGGCGGACGGCTTGCCTCGGTTTGTTCCCCTGTCCATGGAATGGACGGTCGACGCAGACTCGTTCAGTTGGCTCTGCCAAATGTTTGGACGCACGGAGGTGGACCTCTTCACGTCGGCATGGTCAAGGCACCTTCTGATATATGTGGCACCCTTCCCCGACTGCCTCGCAGTCGGGGTCGATGCCTTTTCGGCAGGACTGGTCGAGGTGGGGGGTTCCTGTACCTTTTTCTCCCAGTTCAGCTGTTGCTCCAGGTCCTGTCTCGCTTGGAGACTTACCAGGGAAGTGTAGTTCTTTTGGCCCCATGGTGGCTGGCTCAGCCTTGGTTTCAGATGCTGTTTGCACGATGTCAGAACCCAATGGGTTCCCCGCAGCTCCGCTTCTTTTAGCAGATCGGACCGGTGAGTCACGTAGCTGGTTCGATCTTCTCCATGAGTCTTCCTGTATGGTATTTTTGACTCGAGTCCATCATCATCTCTATGGTGATCAGGTGGCTTCGTTGCTGGTGTCCCACCTGCAGGCTTCGTCTTAGCGGCAATATGGAGTCTCTTGGTGGTCCTTCCGTTTCTTTCTTTCTTTCACTTTGTAGGTATACTGTACTTCGCTGTCAGTTAAGGTTGTCTTGTCCTTTCTTTCTTGGTTGTTCCGGGACCATCGTCTTATGCCGAATACTGTTGCCTTCTGTCGTGCAGTGCTGGTGGAGTCGCTGCAGCTTGCTATCGGTATTGATGTTACTTCTGCGCCGTCTCCAGTGTTTTTTGACCTCCGGCCCGCTCATGTGCCACTTGAGCTGTCCTGGTCGCTTGACAAGGTGCTCTCTTATCTCTCTTCTCCTCGGTTTGTAGTGGCCCCTTCAGTTCAGGACTATTTCTTTAAGGCTCTTTTCTTGTAGGCATTGTCCTCAGGGAGGTCAGGTCGGGGAGCTTCATGCTCTCCTCCGGCGCAGGGGTTTCTGCTTGTTTGGTCCAAGTGGTAATTTTGTTTGTTTGCAGCCTTCTCCTTCTTTTCTGGTGAATAATGAGACTGCTGCTTTCCGGAGGGGTCCTTGGGTTGTTGATGCTTGGTTCGTCAGGTCGAGGGTGCATCATGTGTTGTATCTGGTTGCAGCTCTTCACCGTTACTTGCGCGCCACGGGCTCTTTGGCTAGGGATGCGCTTTGGGTTGATCCGGTTTCCCTTCGTCCCTGTTCCAAGGTTCTGATCTCCCAGGTCGTCCACAGGGTTATTTGGTCTAGCCAGCCTGTGGTCTTTCCCCGTGCCCACGACGTTCGAAAGTTTGTTGCTCCTGCTGCTCTTTCTTGTAATATGTCCTGGGTTGACATTCGGGCACGGGATTTTTGGAGGTCGAACAGGGTCCTGGCTGCACATTATTTGGTGAACGTTCCTGGGCCTAGTCGGACCTGTGTTGCTGTGGGACGACAGGTGCAGCCAGTTGTCTTGACTTTGAGTTGACGAGTGAGCAGCGACTGCCTCCCGGGTAAGTCCCTCTGGTTTTCATCTTTTGGTAGGTAGCTCCGGGGAGCCGACGTGGCTTCCCCAAGAAAACCAGCGTTGAATGTAATGAAACGCCATTTTCTGGGGGAGACCTGGAGGCTCCCCAGCAATCCTCCCTCCCCCCAGTCGGCGTTTTTTTGCGTGTTTTGATATCCAGCCTCAGAACTTGGGTATGGATTGCCGGCGTGGCGGTCTGGGGCTCTCCCTTTCCCCTCTCAGGGTAGGGGGGGGAACTGTGCAGACAGTGGTGTGGCGATGTGTGACGTCATGCTCGTTTGCTCGTTTCTGTTCAGGTAGTTCTATCCACTTGTTCGGCTTTTTGTAGCAATTTTCACCAGAATTAGGGATTTGTTTTGAGGCTCTTACCTTTCTGGATGCCTGACCCGTTCGATGGCAGATATAAAATGCTTCCAACCACACAAGGGTTTCTATAGGCCATTGCTCCTCATGCCTCTCTGAGGGGGCCAGGTTCTGGCTCATGGTCCCTGGTAGGCCCGCAGAACTCCATACGCATGACTGATGCCAAAGTCTGACATTTAGCATATCAGCCTGGATAGCTCCGGGAAACCTCCGGGTCTCGCCCAGAAAATGGCATTTCATTGCATTCAACGGCGGTTTTTTGTTCTTAAATGTGTTTTTTGGACTTTTTGTATATCAGGGTGGGAAGTAGCCCATCAGTATTAGGGTATGTTAGTTCTCTTTCCTGATTAACCACTGCACTGGGCAATGTGATTTGAGGCGCTAGATTGGTGGTGTGCAAGGTGCCTTAGGGTACTCGTAGGTATAGCGTAGCATTCAAAATTCCCGCACCTACACCGAGTTCACATCAACTTCCTCAGGGCTCTCGTAAACAGACGCCATTTAAAAAAAAAATCCTGGACAACATTCCCGGGTGTGAGAGTTTCAGTACTGAGTGAGCAACCAGGCTGGTGCACGCAGCATGAGCTAACAGCACTGCTGTTCAGCTTGTGACCACAGCTTCATCTAAAATGTAAAAATATATATATGTAACTGGTATTATTTAGCCATGATAGTATTACAGAAGAGCCTGACTGTGGTAAAGACTGTGTACAATATTCAGATATCAGTGAATCAATGCTGTTCAAGATGTTCACAGCGCTAGCCACAGCACATTGCCATTATTTCGTCCATCTAAGAATCTTTAAACAACTTTTCAACTATGTTCCTTTACAAAATAAACTTGTGGAAAATTATTCATTTACAGGATTTAGTGACCAGGATTTTGATAATAGCAGGATTGTGGTGAGAATTAGCGATGTTCATAGTATGTACTTCGTCTGCTGGCTGCTGTGTGACTTGTCATGCAGTTTTTTTTTTTTTTTTTTTTTTTGCCAATATGTTGTTTGGACACTATACCAGCTTAGTTGTACTGTTATGGTGAATAAAACATGTAGGTACTTTTTTATAACATGTGTATATAGTGTAATAAAACCACAAACAGTATTGTGGGAGGAGTAATGTTGGCGAGTTAGGTGTTGAAGGAGTGAGGGAGGGCTGGCTTGGTGTGGCAGCCCACTCTTGTTTTCTGTGGGGAGCCCCTACGGCTCCCTGGAGCTTATCAGGCTAATGTATGTTATGTTAGACCGGGACAGTAGCTATGGAGTTCAGATCTACCAGGGACCAGCGCCAGATCCTGGCCCCTTCAGAGAGGTTTCAGGGAGCAATGGCCCTAGAAAACCCCATATGGTTGGGAGTTTTCCTTATCTGCCATCGACCGGGGTCAGCCACCCACAAAGGTAGGCATAACAAAACAAACCCCACTTGGTAAAAACTACAACAAAAACCGAACAGAGAGGTAGAAAACTCCCTACAATCCCAAAGAACAATCAAACGATCAATTTACTGCTGCGCCAGTTGTCCGTGCAGCCCTAAAGGGGAGGGGGAGGGGGGCCCCGGACCTCACCGCGCCGGCTGCCTTCAGTTCGCAAGCTAGTGTCAACTGGGATAGACGCTTCTCTGGCCTCAAATTCCTGGGCGGTGTTTGCCTTGTGTGGCATTCTCTGCAGTCTTAACTTAGCGAACTACTAAGGTGGTATGGTGATTCCAAACAATAACATGTTGCCAAATGTCAGCCAGCAGACGACACTATCGCGACCCTCCCTCCCTCACCAATAATACTCCTCCTCTCACATTGCTAATTCTCACCACAATCCTGCTAATTATCATAATCCTGGTCTCTAAATAATGTTACTGAATAATTTTACACAAGTTTATTTTGTAAAGAAAAATGATAAGTCGTTTGAAGAATTTTAAATGGACGAAATAATGGCAGTGTGCTGTGGCTAGCGCTGTGAACATCTTGAACACCATTTATTCAGATATCTGAATATTGTACAGTCTTTATCACAGTCACGCTCTTCTGTAATACTATCATGGCTAAATAATACCAGATACATATGTATTTGGATATTTTTAGGCGGTGCTGTGATCACAAGCTGAACAGCAATACTGTTAGCTCATGCTTTGTGCACCAGCCTTGGTTGCTCGCTCAGCACTGAGGCCGTCACGCCTGGGAATGTTGCCCATGATTTAAAAAAAAAATGGCGTCTGTTTAGGAGAGCCATGATGAAGCTGATGTGAACCCCATGTAGCCACGGGAGTTTTGAATAATAAGCTATACCTATGAGATCCCTGAGGTACATTGTGCACCACTTGACGAGAGCCTGAAGATGCGTTGCGCAGTGCAGTGGTTAAACGGTGCATCCTTAGGGGTCAAGAAACGAAAAATATTCGAATTGTGTAAAAATTACTTAAAAATGTTAAACAAATCTCCAATTTATTGGCTTCAGGGTCATGAAACTTTCATCAAAATATTTTCAGAAATTGATTTTAGGCGAATTTTTTAAAAAGAAGAACGTTTTGTTGATAGGAGAACAGCTCCTATTAACTGGAACTGAGGGATAATGCAAAGATAAAGAGATGCAAGCACCTGTTTGATGCAAAAAGAAGAAGAAGAATAGTAGTAAGAAGTGTCCACAAAGTGGATATGCAGCTGGTGCCTTTATGGCATTGCTGAGTAATACATAATACAGTAACACAAATAATAATGAATAATATGTTATTATGCTCTATTTTGTTATATATCACATAAATACATTGACCAATGTTAATATATGTTACTTTCATCAATGTCCCAAAAATATATTTTTTTTCTGGGGGGAGCCCAGGATTACCTGATCAACCAGGCTGTGACTCATACGTCAGGCTGCGAGCAGCCGCATCCAATAGCCTGGTTGATCAGTCTAGCAACCAGGAGGCCTGGTCGACAACCGAGCCGCGGGGACGCTAAGCCCCGGTAGCACCTCAAGGTAACCTCAAGGTAAGCCCCGTCGGCTCCCTAGAGCTATCCAGGCTGATATGCTAATATCAGACCTTGGCATCAGTCAGGTGTATGAAGTTCTGTGGGCCTACCAGGGACCACGAGCCAGAACCTGGCCCCCCTCACAGAGGCACGAGGAGCAATGGCCTATAGAAACCCCCGTGTGGTTGGAAGCATTTTATGTCTGCCACCGACCGGGCTAGGCAACCAGAAAGGAAGGCTTCCCAAAACAAACCCCTATTCTGGTGAAAATTGCTACGAAAAGCCGAACACGTGGATAGAACTCCTCAAACAGAAACGAGCAAAGGAGTATGACATCACACGTCGCTGTGTTGCTGTGTGCGCAGCTCCCTCTTCCCTGGGAGGGGGGAAAGGAGGAGCCCCAGACCCTCACGCCGGCCATCCATCTCTCAGTTCTAAGGCTGATGCTATAGGCAACAGTCGTGTGCTCTGGCTCCAGTGGTATTTCAGCACTGTACCTAGTGTGTGGTGACTGTCTTCTTGGTGGTGCCTGAGCCGGGAGTGATTCTCCAGTACTCGGGCTGCATGCGCCTAGGGTTTCCTTACCTAGGTGCCCTGTAATTACTGTCCTTGGGGCTTGGAGTTACCTTCCACAAGTTCATTGGATTCTGCCCCAGCTAGGCCGTTTACTGCTTTGTTTTCGGTCCTCCTTTGTGTACTAGGGTGCTCTGTCTCCCTTGTTCACCTTGGGGTAGGGGCAGTTTGCACTGGTAGGGGCACAGAGTACTGCGCAGCTTGTTTTCACCAATCATAGCGGCCGGCTCTGTCCCACCTGGGTACGTTGTTTCTTTTTTCTTTTTCTTTGTCTGCCTGGTGGGGGGGGGTCTGCTTTGGTTCTTTCCCCCGTGTATTGGGTACTCTTTCTTCTTCCGGTGGTTCCCCCTGCTAGGTCCACATGAGTGTACACGTCCCGGGGGTTTAGTTCTTAGAATGTTGTTTGGTATTTGTGGACGCAGGTTAGCAGTACCCTGCCTAGGATTACCTGGGCGTAAGTCCATGTAGGTAAACACTCAGGACCCTGGGAAACCCCTAGGGGGCGCATGGGTCCGATGGATGTGGCCCCGGAGTCCCCCCCACCCTCCCTTTGTGAGAGTTCGAGGGTTGCTCTGTCCCCTTGTCTCAGGGTGACTCTCATTGTTTTGCCTCCGTCTGCTGCCTGTGGGTTCGGTGGCACCTTCGGCCTGGAGCCCTGCGAGTTTTGTTGCTTGTTTGTGGCTCGATTAACCGGTCTTATGCTGACTATGCGGGTGCAGGCAGCATGGGCAGTGCAAGTTTCAGTGGTGTAACGTGCTAGGTCGTTTGTGAGGTCGGCCCCCGGGAACACTGGGGCCGCCCCATTTTGGTTGGTGTGACGGGGCTTGGGGGTGTTGGACGCTTCGGTTTTGTTCCTTCCGTGCCCCCCTTGTCTTCCCCTGTTAGGGCATCCCCCCTTCCTCCCTGCATCCGAATCCTTACCGTTTGTGGGTTCGGGGTCGGGGCGAGGCTTCGTTGGTCTTGAGACTCGGGTGGTCTCGGGGATTTCCCAGAGCGACTGGGGCATTCGAGCCTATTCCTCCAGCCGTGTTTTATAAGTCTACCAATGGGTCTACCATCTAACCTTCTTAGTATATTAAGATAAGCATCTTATTGCTTCTTATTTACAATTATTACTTAACCTATCAATGGTATAGGTTAAGTAATAATTGTAATTAAGAAGCAATAAGATGCTTATCTTAACATACTAAGAAGGTTAGGTGAGGTCGGTGTTTTCTATGAAGCTTTTCAAGGTAAACTAAAATATTTACAATCAATTAGTATGTCACATATGCACTTATTAAATAAGCCAATATTGACTATAAGCAAGTGCGAGAACGGGTTGCCCTTCCTTAGTATTTGTCCGGTTGTGCAGGCTTTTTCTTGTGAGGCTGGGGCTTTGGGGGAACGGCTCGGTCCCGGGACCTGAATTGTGTGTTCCAGAGGCTGGTGAGGGGCTGACATTTGGACCCCTCCTGGGTTTTTTTACCTTTGAGGCGGGGCTTGCGGTTATGGGGAGTGGGATTTTTTCTTCCCCCCCCCCCCTCTCTGTACATGTTTTTGAGAGTCGGCACCTCCCCGGGATCAGTTCCTTGTCCTTTGGATCCGTCGGGTCCGTCCTGTTGGTGGGTACGTTTCTCCACCCTTCATCTTGGGACGAGCCTCCACAGTCATGTTCCCTCTTCTTGGGGTTCTGCATGACTTTTGGTCTCGGGTGTGACTTTGCCTTCCGTGCCTTCGTGCTTCGCACTTGCTTCTTTGTTCTGGAAGGATCGGGAAGGTTTTGTTTCTTACCGTATTCTTGGAACGTCTGTCATCTTTCGGTACTTTCTAGGGCTTGCTGGTCTTTCTCCAAGCTTTTCGTTTTTCGGTCCTGTTTCGTTCTTTCGTGTTTGTCTCTTTCTCTCCATGCAGTGCGTGCATTGTCCTGTGCTGCACAGGGTTGCCATATTGGGCTCCTTATAACCTGGTTGGGTTCTTTGTAGCCCAACTGGGAAGCTGTGCTATGTTTCTTTTCGCTCCTTCCTGCTCTTTTCGACTACGGTTGGCGGCTGCCCTGTGTACTCTCATATGGGATTCGGTCATTAACAACACTGTTTTCTCTTTTCTAGTCACATTCGTGGTTTCTTTCTTCAGCTCCCAACTTCTGGCGACCCACGTCTGGCATCCCTGCTGTGCATGCACCGTGGTTGTTTGTTTTTATATGGGCGGCGTGCTCGTGTGCTGGTGTTTTGTGTCCCTTTTTTCTCGGGTGCGTCACCTCTCACTCTTCTCCATTCTCCAGTCCATGCCCAGTAGCTCCTAGGAGTGTTCTGGATTGCTGCTATGGGGCAGACGCGGGGTTTTCCCTGCGTATGGGTGTGGGGCTCCTCTGTCGCCTCTACCCTCTTCTCCTGCATGTGTGGTTCTGCCTTCTTCCACTGGCAGTGCTCCCAGAATCTTCTCGACTATGTTGTGTCATGACACATTCATGCCTACGTTCTGCAGGTGAGTTTATGCGGTCTGGCTTTTCTTCAGCCAGGCGCTGGTTAGTGATTTTTGGATACGAATATACAGACATCAGAACATAGGTGACTGCAGCAGGCCTAATGGGCCATACAAGGCAGCTCCTATTTGTACCCATCCTGTCCCACTTATGCATGTCCAGCCCATGCTTGAGTTCAGATAGGGGCCCTACCTCCACCAGGTTACAAGGTACAGTGGTGGGGGTATATGTTATGGGGTAAGTGTTCCTGTCTGGATGTTCTGAGGTGACATTTTGCAGCAGTTTTCATGCTGTGGATGTGTGGTGGGGATTGGTTGTGGATTTTTGTTTGTCCCTTCCGTGCTTCTTCCTGAGGCCTTACTTGTTCAGCTGGGTTCATGGTTGCAAAGGGGGTCATGGCCCCATTTTTCATGGTCTTATCTGGGTCACACTTTCGTTGCACGTCTTGCAATGCCTGGCTTATACCTTTCATTCCCTCTTTGCTCCTTGCCTTCTTCGTTCCTCATCTTCCTTCTATGCTCTTGTCCCTGGCAGTTGGTGCTGGAGCTTTTCTACTGGTCTTTTCTTGTGTTTTTCCGTTTTCTCCTTTTATCCTGCACATGGTTGTATTTTGTTTGTGCCTTTTGGCTCTTCTATTGCCAGGTTTCGGTTCCTGGATACCTGGCTTACCCAGCCTGTTGGCGTTTTCGCGTTCTCTCGGTTTCCCTTTTCTAGAATCGCGCATCGGGACTGTCATTTCTGATCTCCTGGCGGGCTCACGGGAGTTGGGATGTTTTCTGTACGGCGGATGTTCCATCTCCTCCTTTGCGGCTTGGATTTGCGGATTTGCTGACTCCGTGGTCGCACTCGAGACCTTCCTGCGACTCCTCCTCTTCCTAGGCTTGATTGGCCCATGGCTGGCCGGGTCCGGTTCTGCCTCAAGTCTCTCGCCTTCTGTTGGTGGTCGGGTGGCTTCGTTGACGGTGTCCCACCTGCGTGCTTCTTCTTGGCGGCAGTGTGGGGTTTTTGGCGGTCCCTCCTTTTCCTTCTGTCCCTTCTTTGATAGCTGTGTTTTTTGGCGTGGCCTTGTCCTTTTCTTGTGGAGCTTTGGGGCCATCATCTTGCCCCATACTGTCGCCTCATATTGTGTGGCGATGGCAGAGCCGCTTTGGCTTGCTTTTGGTTTTGATGTTAATTCTGCGCCGTTTCGCAAGCTGTGTCTCATGCATTGCTTCACCTTCGGCCTGCTCTTGCACCGCCTGAGCCATCCTGGTCATTGGTCATTGGACTTTTCTTTCTTCTCCTCGGTTTGTTGTGGCCCCTTTGGTTCAGGTTTGTTCTCCAAGGCTCCTTTTCTGTTGGCATTGGCCTCTGGGGGTCAGGTTGAGGAGCTTCATGCTCTCCTCCGGCGCAGGGGTTTCTGCTCTTCCGATCTTCGTGATGGTTTTCTTCGTCTGCAGCCGTCTCCTTTTCTGGCAAAGATTGTGACTGCTGCTTTCCGGAGGGGTCCCCGGGTTGTTGAGGCTTGGTTGGTTGGGTGTTAGGTGGCGGCTCTTCACTGTTACTTGTGCGCCTCGGCCTCTGTGTCTGGGGACGTGCTTTGGGTTGATCCGGTTTCCCTTTTTTCCCTGTTCGCAGGTGCGGGTCTCCCAGGTCGTCTGCAGAGTTCTTATGGCTAGCCAGCCTGCGGTCTATCCCCATGCCCATTCGTGCATTCACTGCACTTGCTGCCATCTTTGGCACCATGTCCTGGGCTGACATTCGGGCACTGAGCTTTTGGCGGTCACACAGGGTCCTGGCTGCTCATTACCTCGTGCACGTCCCGAGGCCTAGTCGGGCCTGTGTCATTTTGGGTCGGCGGTTGCAGACGGTTGTCTCGACTTCGAGTTGTGGAGTGAGCAACGACCGCCTCCCAGGTAAGTCCCTATGTTCTTCCTCTGTGGGTAGTTAGCTATGGGAAGCCAAAGGGGCTCCTCCCAGAAAACCAGCATTGAATGTAATGAACGGCCATTTTTTGGGTGAGACTCGGAGGCTCCCTGGCATCCTTCCCTCTCCCTGGTCAGTGTTTTTTATCGTGTGTTTTGACATCCAGCCTCAAAACTGACGGGTGGATAGCTGGCGTGAGGGTTCTGGGGCTCCCCTTTCCCTCTCCCAGGGAGGGGGAGCTGCGCAGACAGCGGCGCGGCGGCGTGTAATGTCATGATCGTTTGTTTGTTTCTTTTAGGGGGAGTTCTATCCACTTGTTCGGCTTTTGGTAGCAATAATTTCACCAGAATAGGGGTTTGTTTTGGGATGCTTATCTTTCTGAGTGCCTGACCCAGTCGATGGCAGACATAGAATGCTTCCAACCACATGGGGGTTTCTATAGGCCATTGCTCCCCATGCCTCTCTGAGGGGGCCAGGTTCTGGCTCATGGTCCTCGGTAGGCCCACAGAACTCCATACACATGACTGATGCCAAAGTCTGACATTAGCATATCAGCCTAGTAAGCTCCGGGGAGCCTCCGGGTCTCACCCAGAAAATGGCGTTTCATTACATTCAACGCTAGTTTTTTTTTTTTCCCCCAAGTTATGCTGGTGATCAAGTGACGAAGTTGGAGCATTTGCCGAGTTGATTATGCACAAAAAATTGGAAAGTGTTTGTGCAAGTTTTAAAAACTGATGTTATGTCCAATCATGTATGTATGTGCCATTTAAGGGTTAAAGCCGGCGTATCACAGTGGTTAAGGAGTGACGGGACTCTGGAGGTCTGGGTCAAGTTCCATGTCTTGAGGCCTTAGTTGTTACAACGAGAATGATGAGATAGGGCTCAAAGCAAAATGACTGAACTCATGCCTCAAATCTCATTATGGAGAGGCTTCCACAGAGTATACCTGTCAGAATGAAGTTTCTACCATACACACCCATCTGATGGGGGGAACTATGAATTCCTCTGATGTCACTGAGAGTGATGGGGGAAGGGTTATCAAAACCAATGGTGAAGTCAATGAAGAAGAATACAATAGCTCAGAAAAAATAATAAATAGGCTACTTATATTGTTGTTATTAACGTTTACAGGACCAAGATATCTTGCCGCCTTCTTTGACTGTTCAGACACAAATTGGCTATATCCTGACACTTGGTGTGAGTGATGCTCATCGTGGCCATGGAATTGCATCACTATTGTTGGACAACTATTTAGCCCAGCTGTCTGCTCATGAGACTCCTCGCATACAAGCCGTGCTTTTACATGTGCTAACCACAAATCAACGTGCCATCGCATTTTATCAACGACGCAACTTTGTGTAAGATATGACTAAGGCTCATTAGCTTCAAAATGACATTGTTTCTGCAAGACTGATTTTAGTTTAATGCATTTTCTTCAATAATTTATATTTACTAGGCAAATTTGATTTGGCATTCATATACACTACAGTATGTTAAATCTTAGGCATGAAATAGTGCACACAACCCCTCAAGATAATTTTTTTCTTATAAAGCAATTGCTCATAAAATTTCTGTATTAAAACCAAGTCTATCAGTTTCCTATTGGGTGATCCTTGCTTTATAGTAGGACAGTTAATGAAGTACTCCTTGACTTAGTATGATCTTGGTCCCCTCCACCACTCCATTTTCTGCTGCTGTATCTACTTCCTGTCACTCCTCACAAATAATTTTGCTTTGACCTTTTAACTTTCACTGTGTTCCTGGATTTGATTACCATGCAGGACGAGATTTTTTGACACAGCTTCCTACACCTGGTACATAAATTTACCTGGTGCTGTACCTCTTGGATTGGTTGGTGGATTGATTGCATTGCTTCTTACCGAGTCGGCATTTAATTCCCAATAGTCCAAGTTTTTGGACGCCATTTCTTTACCCAGTTCTCTTTCCAAGTGCTACATACACATGCTAGCACTTTCTGCTCATAATTCCCCCTCCCTTCTATTCATTTAACAGTCATTAGGTATCTGAGAGTTAAGCAACTCTTGTGGGGTTCCATCCTAGAGATGGTCAGTCATTAGCCTAGGGCAGGTGTTTATCGAAAGATGGTGTCAAGAACGGCATAGGGTGTCAGGTTGATAAGAATGTAATTAAAAAGTGTTCAGTTGACTTTGAAGGTAGGTGAGGAGGAAGGTTGAGAAGGTGGTTAGACATGTCTAAAGGTCTGGAACTTGATGAAATCGATGTACACTGGACTCAAATCACTGTGGGTACGAAGTTGAATCAGTTGAAATAATATGAGGATTGAGAATGAGGACAGAAGAAGAAGCAGAAGCGGTATGTTAAGAGGGAATGAAAGAGTGATCCTTTTCTACAATTTACACACAATGCTTTACACCTAGTCAATGAAATTCCTGAAATACTGTTGTGAATATTTTGCTAAAGGATGCTGATACTGATACCAGTTTACCATGATAACTGCTGAGTGTAGATGGTAATATTAATGGATGTGACTTAATATCTTCTTCTCTTTTTCTGGGGGAAGCCCTATTGGCTCCCTGCAGCTATCAGACTGATACCTGCCATATTAGTCTAAAGCCTCAGTTACTGGAGTCCATATGCCTACCAGTAACCACAAGCCAGAACCTGGCTCCCTCAGAGAGGTGAAGAGAGCAATGGCTATGAATACTCCACTGTTTGAGAGTCCAGTGGAACCGCAGTTTTTTAATGCCCCATTTTTTAAATTTTTAGATACTCGAGCTCAATTTCTTTGAAAATTTGACTCTGTATTCAAGGTTTGCCTCGATGCTCGAGTTTGTTGATACACGTATGGGCCGACCGAGCACGTGGCACGGTTCAGTTTACCAGTGACGACTAGCCTAGTGACGACTGCGCTTGAATTCTCTGTGAAGAATTATATTGTGTTTGTGCATGTTTGGTTTCTGAATATAAAAGGTCTTATTATATATATCATGCCATGGGTTTCAAGAAAGTCAGTGGTAAGGTTCAATCTAAGAAAATAGTTGTGAGGATGACGATAGAGGAAAAACAAGAGATCATTCATAGTGAGACAATGTGATGTCTCACTACAGACAAGTGTTAAAATGTAGGTAAAAACAAGTGTCTATAGACAGATTCTTAGTAAGACAAGCAAGCAGTGAACCACAACCAGGTCCTAGTAGTATGCCTGCAAAATGTAAGAGAGAGAGAAAGTACCCCAGAATTGTCATCACTACTGTTATAATGGAAGGGGATTCCCCTTCCAAACACTAACACCTCTACCCTCCTTCCTCACCATCTTCCATACGCCAACAAATGTCCTCAATAAAGGTAAGATATACTTGTACATACTATAGTACAAAATATTAGTAGTAGTATGTATGAAATGTATTTTTAAGTTATTAATATTTTTGGGGGTGTAGAATGGATTAATTCAATTTACATTATTTCTTTTGGAAAAATTCATTTAGGTTTTAAAATTTTAGGTTTTCAAACCTGTCTCTTGGAATGGATTAAATTAAAAAATGAAGGTACTACTGTATAGTCGTGTCTGCCATCGACCGGGGGTATCACCCAGAAAGGTAGGCGAACCATTACAAGCACCAACTAGTAAAGCATTTAAGAACTTGCCAGTCAGCCAAGCGCTGACATCAGTAGTTCATTACTGATGCCGTATAGAGCTGACGTTTTCTCTGGCCTCATTCTCTTGCTGGATTTTACCCTGTGCAGTTGTGCCGGTTGTGTCTACTGTGTGGTGGCCAGGAGTTCCAAGACGTACTCGGGCTGCATGCATTTAGGGTTAACTTCCCTAGGCGCCCGATAGGTACTGTCCTTGTGTGTTCCAGGGACCCAGACTTGGGGGTGGGGGGCCGCTTTGATGCTGGTTCAGTCCGCACCTCCTGGTCCTTCCCCTCTTGTTGTTCGTTCTGGTCTCCCTCCCCTACTTCTGGCCCCGAAACGTCTGAGGGTTTTGGAGTCGGGGCAGGGGTTAGTTGGTCTTGAGACTCGGGCAGCCCCCAGTGGATGCCTCTTCCGGTGTGGCGACGGACGCATTCGAGTCTCCTCCCCCGGCCGAAGCCTCTGGGTCTGACCAGTGGGCCTCATTCTTTCCGGCTTCTACGGCTGCGCCAGCCTTATCTAGTGGGGTCGGTGCTTGGGGGGAGGACTTGGCCCCGAGTCCTGCGGAAGAGGACCCTGGGGCTGGAAAGGGGCTGACTTGGGGACCTTGGGCCCCGTTGGACCCTGCCTTGGTTTTTCTACCCTCTGAGCGGGGCTTACTGTTACAAGAAGTGGGGTTTTCTTTTCCCCACTCTGTGTACGAGTTGCATTTGGTGTCTGCCCTTCCCTTGGTTCGGTTCAGTGTTTCCCCAGGTGCTTCGATTCCGTCTTTCCAGAGGTTTTTGGCTTATCTCATCCAACCTGCTGCGGTGCGGATGGCTCTTGTGGCAAACCTCCTGCGTGACCCGGATTATGCCTCGGCAATGGATTCCTCGGATTTCAAGTTTGGGACTTCGTTCCTTTTCTGGCTCCATTACAAGGTTCCGGAGTCGTCCTGGCTGCCGGACTGTCCTGTCTTTGCCTTGGAGGCTTGACACCCCTTCTGCCGTACCAGCACGCTTGAGTGGCTTTGACGGTGCTTCAGGTTTTCCTGGGGGGTGACCTTGAGCACTTGTTTGCTCCTGCCCTTCCCAGGGATATTGGTGTCATTCAGCTCCATGTGCAGGTTCCCTCCCTATCAGGGGCACAAGTGGCGGAGGACTTGCGCGCTCAGGGCCTTTTGGTTGCAGCCTTGCACTTCTTTTCCCTCCTGGAGCTGTCTTCTGACTGGCTCACGGAGGATATGAGGGTGCTTGGGTTTCGGTTCCTGGGTCTGGCGCCTTGGCCTCGGCGGCTCGCTCGTTGGCTGCCTTGCTGAAACTTTTCGCGCCGATCTTACGGGATGCAGTGGGTCTGTTTTATGCCTCCTGGCTCGGGTGTCGGTAGATGGTGCTTGCCTCCTCTGTGGAATCCGCTTGGGCCGTGGCTCTTAGGATGTCTTCTCCTTTTTGCCCTCTCTTGTTTGAGGCTTCAGCCGTTGCGCAGTATATTCGGGCTACTTCGGCTTCTTGCCGTCCTATGTCGGACTTGCTGGTTCTCTGGGGGTCCCGTGGTGGGCCTTCCTGGAAGGGTCATGCCAAGGCTCAGGGTTCCTCTCGTCATGGTAGGCCACTGGTGTCAGGTTCGAGTTCAGCTCCTCCTTTGGACCCGCCTTCGTCTAGTCAGCACGGTGTTTGCTCTGTGCGAAGTTCTGGGTCTTGTGAGGGGCGCCAGCCCCTTTCATGGTTCGTTTCATTGACGGGGCGAAGGGGGAAGGAGGCTTGCTGTGTTTGCTCACGTATGGTCCCACGATTTGTGAGCGTTTCAGGTCGTTTCGCGCGGCCTCCAGCGGCATTGGGTGGCCCCCCTCTTTCTGCAGGGGGTTCGGGGCTGGCGGGGCAATCTTCTTCTTCACCTGCGCTCTGTCAGGTCATCTTGGAGTGGGTTCGCTTGGGCGTGGTAGCAACGACGACGTCCATCAGATGGGTTTCCCGTCTGTTTCCAGTCCCATGCGCGAACCTGCAGTTCATTTTGGACTTGTCCTGTCTGAACCCCTGGGTTCATTGCCCCTCCTTTTGGATGACCACACTGACCCAGGTTCGGTTCCTGTTGGAGCCAGGCGCTTGGATGGTGTCCCTGGACCTCCCGGATGCTTATTGGCACGTCCTGATTAATCTGGGGTTCACGGACTGGCTAGGTTTTGTTGTGGGGCATTGTGCTTACCGCTTCCATTGTCTTCCGTTCGATTTGAACCTGGCACCTCACGTTTTCACGCACCTCCTGCGGGTTATGGTGACCCGTTTGCGTCTGGTAGGTGTTTGGGTGTTGACCTACCTCGACGACTGGCTGGTTTGGGCTTGTCTGCTTGTCTGCTAGCCAGGGATCTGGTTCTTTCTCAGCTCGCCAGGTTCGGATTCTTGGTGAACTGGAGGAAGTCCCATCTGGTTCCCTCCCAGGTTTGAACCTGGCTGGGCTTTGTGTGGGACTCTCGGACCGCTTCCTTGTCTCTTCCTCCAGAGTCTCTTCTGCGGCTGCAGTCCCGCTTGTGCCTGTTTCTGGGGGGCTCCCGGGTCACCCGGCGGTTGCTCAAGGGTCTGTGTAGGAACTTGAACTTCGCAATGCTGGTCTACCCACCGGGTCAGGTTTGGCTTCGTCGGCTGTTCTGGTTCCTTTGGGGACATCACTTCCGCCTCTCTCGCGATCGCTGGGTTTGGACCCCGGGGACTTTGTGTCGATTGCTGCATCACCGGCTTCCTCTTTGGGTTTTTCGGGGTTCAGTGCCTTGGCACCTACCCGAGCCCTCGCTCAATGTGTTCACGGAGGTGTCGTATCTCGGCTGGAGCTTTGTGACCAGTACTCACCAGGCCGGCCAGGGACGGTGAGCACTTCTGTCGAGCCCACAGCACTGTGCGGCAGTTCGTGTCGGTTTGGTTGCTGTTCGGAGGATTCGAGTCGCCCACGGGTCGACGATCCGGCTCCATTTGGACTGCTCCGCAGTGGTTCATTGTCTGAACCGGGGGTGTTGGCTCTTTGGTGCTGGTCGCTTCGGGTGACTAATCTGCTGAGTTCTCGGGGTTTGGCTCTCCGGGCAGTTCACGTGCGGGGAGCGTCCAACGTCTTGGCCGACGGCCTGTCTCGTTTCGTTCCCCTTTCCACAGAATGGACGGTCGATGCCGACTCCTTCCATTGGCTTTGCCAGACGTTCGGACGCCCCAAGGTGGACCTCTTTGCATCGGTGTTGTTGTGGCGCCTTTCCCTGTATGTGGCACCCTTTTCTGACTGCAAGGCCATCGGGGTCGACACCTTTCGGCAGGACTGGTCAAGGTGGGAGTTCCTGTACCTCTTTTCCCCGGTTCAGCTGTTGCTCCAGGTCCTGACTCGCTTAGAGACTTAACAGGGGGAGAGTTGTCCTCTTGGCCCCTTGGTGGCCGGCCTAGCCGTGGTTTCAGGCGCTGCTAGCTCAGTGTCTGAACCCGGAGGTTTTTCCGCTGCTCTGCCTCTTCCAGCAGATCGGACCGGTACGTAACGTGGATGGTTCTATCTACTCCTCGAGTCTTCGCGTATGGTATTTTGACTCGAGTTTATCATCATCTCTATGGTGATCAGGTGAGTTCCTTATTAGTGTCTCACCTGCGGGCTTTGTCTCAGCGGCAGTATGAAGTTTCCTGGCGGTCCTTCTGGTTCTCCTTACGTCTTTGTTGTTGTACTTCGCTTTCTGTTAGGGTGGTGTTGTCCTTTCTCTCTTGGTTGTTCCAGGACCGTCTTCTTATGCCTAACACTGTCGCCTCGTAGCGTGCAATGGTGGTGGAGCCGCTTCAGCTTGCTTTTGGTATTGATGTCACGTCTGCACCGTTTCGCATGCTATCTCTGGCATTGTTTCACCTCCGGCCTGCTCATGCACCGCCTGAGCCATCCTGGTCACTGGACAAAGTGCTCGCCTCCTTCGGTTCCGGATTGTTTTTTGAAGGCTATTTTCCTGTTAGCTTTGGCCTCTGGGGGTCAGGTGGGTGAGCATCATGCTCTCCTCCGGCGCAGAGGTTTCTGCTCCTTTGGGTGGGGTGATCGGTTTGTTCGTCTGCCACCTTCTCCTTCTTTTCTTGCGAAGAATGAGACTGCTGCATTCTGGAGGGGTCCCTGGGTTGTTAATGCTTGGTTGGTTCGGCCGGGGGTGCATCATGTTTTGTGTCCGGTTGCGGCTCTCCGCCGTTATTTATGCGACACAGCTTCCATGTCCGTGGATGTGCTTTGGGTTGATCTGGTTTCCCTTCTTCCCAGTTTGAGGGTGCGGGTCTCCTAGGTCGTCCGCAGGGTTATTAACCCTCAAACCGCTAGGGGCCCAAATGGAATTCACACCCACAGGCGCAACAAAAAAAAAATTCAAAAAAATTCTTTCGTCTTATAGAAGTGTTCATTTTTGTTCCCTGATCACGGAAAAAATAAAAAAAAAATCGTAGGTGGCATATTTTAGCCGCAATAGGGTAGGGAAGTGTGGCAAAAAAGGGGCGTTGGCAGAGCCTTCGCCAGATGAGGTCTACTCCGCCCGAGCTGTCAGACGGCAGTTGCCACAAATATATTATTACCTAATTATTTCAATGTCTCTGATTGATTTTTTCTTATTTTTTTGCAGTAATATTATTCCATACAGTGAATTGTGGTATATTTATATTATAAAATGTGTGAACCATCGCTGTACTCAAAATTATGGTGTGCATATTAGTGATTCAATTATTATGTTCATAAAACAATAAACAAATAGTTTTGCTGTTGTTACACTATATACACAGGTTATATATAAGTATTTGCATGTTTTGTACACCATAACGAACTACTAAGTTGGTCTTGTGAGTCAAAAAGCAACGAGGAGTGACCGCCACACACCAGCGAGCCACTCACTCCCTCAACACCACCTCACTCACCCTCATTCACCCCCCACAATACTCTTTCTGTATTTATTCACTATACACAGACGTTATATATACGTATTTACATGTTTTGTTCACCATAACTGTACATCTAAGCTTGTATGGTGAGTAAAGGCCACAAAGACGTAGCTACTCACACAGTCAGCTGATCGGCGGCCGCCCTCAAGGCCAGACGCACTAATATTTGTCCTCCAACAATATTGTTTGTGGTGTTATTACGCTATATACACATATTATATATAAGTATCTACCTGTTTTATTCACTGTACCTGTACAAATAAGCTGGTATGGTGCCCAAAGACCATAGTGGCCATCAGTAAACACCATGCCAAGACGTGCAGACGATGCTCTTCCCTCACCAAAATGGCGGCTCCCAACCTACTCCTCTCGCTGTTATCTAACACTATACACACGTTATATATAAGTATCTGCATTTGTGTTCACCATATCGAACCACTAAGCTGGTATGGTGAGTGCAGTCAATAAATGGTGGCCACACACAGTCAGAAGACAACGCCACAACCCTCCCTCCCACAACCTTACTCCTCCCTCCATGGAGCACAGCGCTAAATATCACCACAATCCTGCTATTATCAGAATCCTGGTCAGTTTTATCACAGTCAGGGGGCTTCAGTAATACTATCACTGCTAAATAATAGCAGTATCATATATATTATGGTATTTGTAGGCGATGCTGTGGTCAGAAGCTGAACAGCGGTGCTGTGAGCTCGTGCTGCGTGCGCCAGCCTTGGTGGCTTGCTCAATACTGACGCTGTAACACCCAAGAATGTTGGCCTGGATTTTTTTTCTAGGTGGCATCTGGCAACTATCGGTCATGGCTGTACTATAGCTGCCCCTATCCCAGGCGGGGAGTTTAAATTATAGCGCTAGACACGAAATCATATATAAATGATGTGCGCGGTTTCGGTTTTGTCACTGATATCATTTATATATGATATGCGCGGTTTGAGGGTTAAAGCTAGCCAGCCTGCGGTCTATCCCCGTGCCCATGACGTCCGCAAGTTCATGGCTCTTGCCGCCGTCTTTGACAGTATGTCCTAGGCTGACATTCGGGCATGGGGATTTTGGCGGTCGAACAGGGTCCTGGCTGCTCCTTACCTTGTAAACGTTCCTGGGCCCGGTCGGGCCTGTGTCGCTTTGGGTCGGCGGATGCAGCCAGTTGTCTCAACTTCGGGTTGAGGAGTGAGCAGCAACCGTCTCCCGGGTAAGTCCCTAGTCTTTTCCTCTGTGGGTAGTTAACTCCGAGGAGCCATAGGGGCTCCCCCCAGAAAACCAGCGTTGAATGTAATGAAACGCCATTTTCTGGGTGAGTCCTGGAGGCTAACCAGCATCCCTCCCTCCCTCCGGTCAGCATTTTTTTTGCATGTTTTGACATCCAGCCTCAGAACTGGGGTGTGGATTGCCAGCGCGGTAGGTCTGGGCTGCGCAGACAGCGGCGCAACGACAGATGACGTCATACTGGTTTGCTCATTTTTGTTTGGGGAGTTCTATCCACTCGTTCGGCTTTTGGTTGCAATTTTCACCAGAATAGGGGTTTGTTTTGAGACGCCTACCTTTCTGGGTGCCTAACCCGGTCGATGGCAGACATAGAATGCTTCCAATTACACGGGGGGTTTCTATAAGCCATTGCTCTCCTTGCCTTTCTAGAGGGGGCCAGGTTCTGGCTCATGGTCCCCGGTAGGTCCATAAGAACTCCATACACATGACTGATGCCAAAGTCTGACATTAGCATATCAGCCTAGTAAACTCCGGGGAGCCTCCGGGACTCGCCCAGAAAATGGCGTTTCATTACATTCAACACTGGTTTTCTGGACCGGCGTCTTATGCCGGATACTATCGCTTCTTATTGTGCCGCTCTGGCAGAGCCGCTTCATCTTGCGTTCGGGGTGGATGTCACTTCTGCTCCTATCTGCAAGCTCTGCCGTGCATTTTTTTTCACCTCCGGCGTGTTCATGCGATGCCTGAGCCATCCTGGTCTTTGGATCAGGTGCTCTCTTTTCCCTCTTCTCCTCGGTTTGTTGTGGCCTCTTCGATTCAGGATTGCTTCAGGAAGGTGTTGTTTTTGTTGGTTTTGTCCTCTGGGAGTTGGGTTGGGGAGCTTCATGCTCTTTTCTGGCACAGAGATTTCTACTCCTTTGGCCCTGGGAGGGCATTTTGTTCATTGCAGCTACCTCCCCCTTTTCTGCTGAAGACAGAGATGGCAGGCTTCTGGAGGGGTCTGTGGGTTATTGATGCTTGCATACATACTCCAATAACTGACTCTTTAGACTAATAGGCGGATATCAGTCAGATAGCTGCAGGGAGCCTCTGGGGCTCAACCCAGAAAATGGCATTATATTACATTCAACTTGGGTTTTTCTGTGGAAAGCTCCTCTGGCTCCCCAGAACTATACCAGGCTGATATGTATTAGACCGTGACATCAGTCAATTCGATTTTAGTTCTAGCCTACCGGGGACCATGAGCTAGAACCTGGCCCCCTCAGAGAGGCACAAGGAGCAATGACCTATAGAAACCCCCATGCGATTGGAAGCATTCTATGTCTGCCATCTACTGGGTTAGGCACCCAGAAAGGTAAGCTTCTCAAAACAAACTCCACCTCGTTAAAATTGCCACCAAAAACCGAACTATCAACCAGGACTCCACAATCTGAAAACAAGCAAACAAGCATGACATCACTACCAGTGCCGCACCTTTGAGCAGCTCCCCTCTCCACGGGAGGGGAGAAGGGGTAGCCCCAGACCCCTCGTGCCAGCCATCTGACCTCCCTGTTCTGAGGCTGATTTGTTGCATGGCAGTCGTTCAACTCTGGCTCCTGTCTCTGAGCAGTGCTGTACCTTTGCAGTGTTGTTCTGCTGTGTGGTGGTGTGCGAGACATCTTGAGGTTATCTTGAGATGATTTCGGGGCTTTAGTGTCCCCGCGGCCCGGTCCTCAACCAGGCCTCCACCCCAGGAAGCAGCCCGTGGCAGCTGACTAACACCCAGGTACCTATTTTACTGCTAGGTAACTGGGGCATAGAGTGAAAGAAACTCTGCCCATTGTTTCTCGCCGGCGCCCGGGATCGAACCCGGGACCACAGGATCACAAGTCCAGTGTGCTGTCCGCTCGGCCGACCTGCTCCCTAGGGCCAACTTCTCTAGGTGCCCTGTAAGTGCCGTCCTTGCGACTTGGGGGTTGCCTTCCACAAGTCATTCAGGAACTACCTTTGTAGGGATCTTTTGCTGCTTGGTGATTGCCTGTTCTTGGGGTTAGCTGGTTTTAATTTCCATTGTTTGACCTTGGGTAGGAGGTAGTATTGTTGCTGGTAGTTGTGTAAGGTACTGTACTGTGCAGCTTGTCACCTATTACACAGCGGCCATTTCTGCTCCTCTTGGAGACATTGTATTTTTGTGGGGTACTTTTTAGACATTGTACTTTTTGTACTTTTTCTTTTTGTTTGTTGCCTGGGGGGGTGGGGTCTTCCCCACCTTGTTTATTGTCTACCCGTTGTTATTCTGGTGGCTCCCTGCTAGGTCCCCCCATGATGTTCATGTCGCAGGAGTTCAGCTTTTATTTGTTCTGTTGGTAGTTTGGGCCAACTGGTTAGCAGTATCTTGCTTGGGCTTCCCTTACCAGTTAGCCTAAGGGTCCTGGAAAACCTCGGCTCATTGCGGCCCATTGGTCCAATGGATGCGTCCTCTGGGTCCCATTTTGCCTTGTGCGAGTTTGAAGGTTGCTCTGTTCCCATGTCTCAGAGTGACATTCACCGGTCTTGCCTCCATCATGCTGCCTGTTGGGTCGGTGATACCTTCGACCCGGAGTCCTGCGAGTGGTGTTCCTTGCTTGTTCTCCAATTCACCCAGTCCACCGATTCTGATATTAGGGGTGCAGGCAGCATTGGCGTTGCATGCACGGTTTCAGTTGCTGCAATGCACTAGGTTGTTACCTTTCAGGATGGCCTGTGGCTGCCCTGCTTTGGTTATAGGGACCCAGACTTGAGAGCGTTAGTCGCTTTGACTTTGGTTTCGTCTGCACCCCTTTGTCCTTTCCCTGCTGTGGTTTGTCCTGCTCCCCATCCTCCCCTGCTGCTGGCTCCCAAACGTCTGAGGAGTTCAGAGTCGGGGTAGGGTCTCGGGGGTGATGAGACTCGGGCGGTCTCGGGGCTGCCCCTTCCGGTTCGGCGACGGAGACATTTAAGGCTTCGGGGTCTGACTTGGTTTCATCTCGGCAGCAGTATGAAATCTCCTGGCGGTCCTTTTTGTCTTGTACTTTTTCTCTTGGTTGTTTCAGGGTCATCATCTTATGCTGAATACTGTTGCCTCATATAGTGCGACGCTGGCAGAGCCTCTCCTGCTTACATTCAGGGTGGATTTCACTTCAGCCCTTTTTGCAAGCTGTCTCTAGTATTGTTTCATCTCCAGCCTGCTCATGCACCGCCTGAGCCATCCTGGTCATTGGACCGGGTGCTCTCTTTTTCTCTCTTCTCCTAGGCTTGTGGTGGCCCCTTTGGTTCGGGATTGTTTTGACAAGGCTTTTTTTCTTGTTAGCATTGGCCTCTGGGGGGTCGGGTTGGGGAGCATCATACTATCCTCAGGCGCAGGGGTTTTTGCTCTTTTGGTCCTTGTGGTAGGTTTGTTCGATTGCAACCATCTCCTTCTTTTCAGGCGAAGAACGAGGTGGAGGCTTTCTGGAAGGGGTCCTTGGGTGGTTGATGCTTGGTTAGATCATCTGGGGTGCATCATGTGTTGTGTTCGGTTGTGGCTCTTCACTGTTATTTGAGCGCCATGGTCTCTGTGACTGGGGATGCGCTTTGAGTTGACCCGGTTTACCTTCTCCCCTGTTCCAGGGTTCGGATCTTCCAGGTCGTCCGCAGGGTTATTTAGTCCAGCCAGCCTGCGATTTATCCTCGTGCCCATGATGTTCGTAAATTTGCTGCTTTAGGTGCTGTTTTTGGTAATATGTTCTGGGCTGACAATCAGGCGCGAGGATTTTGGAGGTCAAACAGGGTCTTGGCCGCCCGTTACCTCGTTAATGTTCCTGGCCCTAGTCAGGCATGTGTCGTGTTAAGTCGCAGGTTGCAGTCAGTTGTCTTGACTTCGCATTGATATGCGAGTGGCGGCCTCCTCCCGGGTGAGTCCCTCTTTTTCTTTTCTGTGGTTAGGTAACTCTGCAGAGTCAGAGGGGCTCTCCACAGAAAACCAGAGTTGAATGTAATGAAATGCCATTTTCTGGGTTAGTCCCAGAGGCTCCCCGGCAACCCTCCCTTCCTCCAGTTGGTGGTTTTAGTGTTTTGATATTTAGCCTCTGAATGGGGAGATTGGATTGCCAGTACAAGGGGTCTGGGGCTTCCCCTTCTCCTTCCCAGGGAAGGGGGGAGCTGCGCAGACAGTACTCACCTAGTTGTACTCACCTAGTTGTGCTTGCGGGGGTTGAGCTCTGGCTCTTTGGTCCCGCCTCTCAACCGTCAATCAACAGGTGTACAGGTTCCTGAGCCTATTGGGCTCTATCATATCTACACTTGAAACTGTGTATAGAGTCAGCCTCCACCACATCACTTCCTAATGCATTCCATTTGTCAACCACTCTGACACTAAAAAAGTTCTTTCTAATATCTCTGTGGCTCATTTGGGCACTCAGTTTCCACCTGTGTCCCCTAGTGCGTGTGCCCCTTGTGTTAAATAGCCTGTCTTTATCAACCCTGTCGATTCCCTTGAGAATCTTGAATGTGGTGATCATGTCCCCTCTAACTCTTCTGTCTTCCAACGAAGTGAGGTTCAATTCCCGTAGTCTCTCCTCGTAGCTCATACCTCTCAGCTCGGGTACTAGTCTGGTGGCAAACCTTTGAACCTTTTCCAGTTTAGTCTTATGCTTGACTAGATATGGACTCCATGCTGGAGCCGCATACTCCAGGATTGGTCTGACATATGTGGTATATAAAGTTCTGAAAGATTCCTTACACAAGTTTCTAAAGGCCGTTCTTATGTTAGCCAACCTAGCATATGCTGCTGAAGTTATCCTCTTGATATGAGCTTCAGGGGACAGGTCTGGCATGATATCAACCCCCAGGTCTTTCTCTCTCTCTGACTCTTGAAGTATTTCATCTCCCAAGTGATACCTTGTATCTGGTCTCCTGCTTCCTACCCCTATCTTCATTACATTACATTTGCTTGGGTTAAACTCTAACATCCATTTGTTCGACCATTCCTGCAGCTTGTCCAGGTCTTCTTGAAGCCTCAAGCTGTCCTCCTCTGTCTTAATCCTTCTCATGATTTTAGCGTCGTCAGCAAACATTGAGAGGAATGAGTCTATACCCTCTGGGAGATCATTTACGTATATCAGAAACAGGATAGGTCCAAGCACAGAGCCCTGTGGGACTCCACTGGTGACTTCACGCCATTCTGAGGTCTCACCCCTCACTATAACTCTCTGCTTCCTATTGCTTAGGTACTCCCTTATCCACTGGAGCGCCCTACCAGTTACTCCTGCCTGTTTCTCCAGCTTATGCATCAACCTTTTATGGGGTACTGTGTCAAAGGCTTTCTGACAGTCCAAAAAAATGCAGTCCGCCCATCCTTCTCTTTCTTGCTTAATCTTTGTCACCTGATCATAGAATTCTATCAAGCCTGTAAGGCAAGATTTACCCTCCCTGAACCCATGTTGATGGGTTGTCACGAAGTCTCTTCTCTCCAGATGTGTTACTAGGTTTTTTCTCACAATCTTTTCCATCACCTTGCATGGTATACAAGTTAAGGACACTGGCCTGTAGTTCAGTGCCTCTTGTCTGTCACCCTTTTTAAATATTGGTACTACATTAGCAGTCTTCCATACTTCCGGTAGGTCTCCCATTTCCAGTGACCTACTATACACTATGGAGAGTGGCAAGCAAAGTGCTCCTGCACACTCTTTCAATACCCATGGTGAGATTCCATCCGGCCCAACAGCTTTTCTCACATCCAGCTCCAATAGGTGCTTCTTGACCTCATCTCTTGTAATTTCGAACCTTTCCAAGGTCACCTGGTTTGCTGCCACCTCTCCTAGCGCCGTGACTTCTCCCTGTTCTATTGTAAAGACCTCCTGGAACCTTTTGTTGAGTTCTTCACACACCTCTTTGTCATTCTCTGTGTACCTGTCCTCGCCCACCCTAAGTTTCATCACCTGTTCCTTCACTGTTGTCTTCCTCCTGATGTGACTGTGTAGTAGCTTTGGTTCGGTCTTGGCTTTATTAGCTATATCATTTTCATACCTTTTCTCAGCTGCTCTTCTCACACTAACATACTCATTCCTGGTTCTCTGGTATTTCTCTCTACTTTCTGGTGTTCTGTTATTACGAAAGTTCCTCCATGCCCTTTTGTTCAGCTCCTTTGCTTTCATACATTCCCTATTAAACCACGGATTCTTCCTTTGCTTCTCTGTTTTTTCCTGTTGGGCTGGGACAAACCTGCTTACAGCCTCCTGACATTTTTGGGTGACATAGTCCATCATGTCTTGTACGGACTTGGTTCTGAGTTCTGTGTCCCAATGTATATCCCATAGGAATTTATTCATCTCCTCATAGTTTTCCTTTCGGTACGCCAGCCCTTTGTTTCCCAGTTCTTTTTTGGGGGTGATAATTCCTAGCTCAACCAGGTACTCAAAGCTCAATACACTATGATCACTCATTCCCAAGGGGGCTTCCAACTTAACTTCCCTTATATCCGACTCATTTAGGGTAAATATCAGATCAAGCAAGGCTGGTTCATCCCCTCCCCTCGTTCTTGTCGGTCCCTTGACGTGTTGACTTAGAAAGTTTCTTGTTGCCACATCCAGCAAACAGTGGCGCAGTGACGGTGGTGCCGTCATGCTTGTTTACTTATTTTCAGATTGTGGAGTACTGCTTGATAGTTCAGTTTCCTTATAGCAGTTTTAACCAGGTGGAGTTTGTTTTGAGACTTCAACCTTTCTGGGTGCCTAACCTGGTAGATGGCAGACAGAATGCTTCCAACCACATGGGGGGGGGGGGGTTCAATGGGCCATTGCTCCTCGTGCCTCTCTGAGGGGACCAGATTCTGGCTCATGGTCCCCTGGTAGGCTAGAACTCCAATCGAATTAACTGATGCCACAGTCTAATACATACATATTAGCCTGGTGTATCTTTGGGGAGTTTTCAGGACTCACCCAGGAAATGGCATTTCAATATGTTCAAAGCTTGATTTTTTCTATAATAATTTCCACAAATACCAGTCAATTGCATCTATAACCCACAAAAGTGAGGGTGGTAGTGGTGATAATTTATTTTCTCTTTCAGGCGACACACTTTTCTACCTTACTACTACAATATAAAAGGCAAACCAAAGGATGGCTTTTCCTACGTCAGATACATCAATGGGGGTCACCCACCATGGACTCTCATATATCCTTTTATATTCTTGCTTGTGTGTTTTTCTTTCGTGTATGTTTATTTATTTATTTATATACAGTTTTATCAAGTGCACTGGAATATTTGTCAAATATTATTATATCATAACAACTTGTTAACAGTGTTTGTTACAGAATGTAGAAAGGGATTTATTTTTCATAAAAAAAAAACACTACAGTAAAACAAAGAATTAGCCTTCTTTTCATCAGTATAATTAGTGTTTTATTCCTGTTTGCTTGAAGTACCACAATAGTGTGCCATGTACTTTACAAGTCCCTTCTATTTTTGAGATACTTTAGGGAATGTCAAAGTGAGCTATGATTCCTGATGTTCATTTGACAGTATCATGCACAGCAGGTTGAATGACATATTGTACTGATATTGCACAATGGGGAACCCTCTGAGACTGTCCTTGTGTCACTAATGCACTGTACCACAAATACACTGTGCGGTACAGTGGAATTGCGCACCACAGCTATTGATGTGTTGGAGTATCGAGTAAGATTTAAAAGTCTCGTGGCTACACGGGGTTCACATCAGCTTCTTCAGGGCTCTTGTAAACAGACGCCATTCTTAAAAAAAAATCGTGGGCAACATTCCTGGGTGTGAGAGCCTCAGTACTGAGTAAGCCAACAAGGCTAGCGCATGCAGCATGAGCTAACAGCACTGCTGTTCAGCTTGTGACCTCAGTATCGCCTAAAATTGTAAAAATAAATATGTAACTGGTATTATTTAGCAATGATAGTATTACAGAAGACCCCTGACTGATAAAAAAAAGACCAGGATTCTGATAATAACAGGATTGTTCGTGATAATTAGTGCTGTGCATAGTATGGTGGGATGAGTAATGCTGAGGGAGGGAGGAAACGTCGTCTGCTGACTCTGTGTGACCACCTGTTATTGTCTGCACTCACCATACCAGCGTAGTGGTTCGCTATGGTGAACCTAAATGTAGATATTTATATATAATGTGTGTATATTAGTGAAATAAAAGGAGTATGCTGGGAGGAGCCATTTTGGTGAGGGAGGTTGTGTCATCTAGAGAAGGAAATTTCATCTAGGGTGGACGAAGCAGCAGAAGAGATGAAAATCGTAAAGAAAATGGTAGGTTTAGGAGAAGGCTCAAAGGAAAATGTCAGTGATTTTAGAAGAATAGGAAAATATGAGAAAGACAAGAACCGCCCCTTAAGGGTGGCATTTAATGGAGTGAAAAACATGATGGAAGTGCTTAGAAATGCCCAGAAATTGTAGAGTGATGAGGTTGGCAAACATTGGTCAATAAGACAAGACCTCTCCAAGGAAGACAGAGAAAAGCTGAAAATGAACCTAATTGAGGCAAAACGTCTAAATGGGGATAGAAATGAAGAAGACAAATTCTTTTTTCTACAAAGTGACAGGGAGTGGAAAGCTTGTGAAATGGTACATAAAAACAAAGCAACAAGATCAGTAGTGGAAGTGGGAGTAAAGAGCAAAGGAAAAGGGAATATGTTCCTGAAAATTGTATATACCAACATAGATGGAGTGAGGTCAAAAACTTTGGAGTTGCAAGATATAATCCAGCTTAGGGTCCCAGATATTGTCGCATTATCAGAGATGAAACTTGAGGAAATATAATAAATGAAGTCGTATTCCCAAGAGGCTATTCAGTTTGGAGACGTGACAGGAAAACTAGGAAGGGAGGAGGAGTGGCTGTACTGGTGAAAAAACACCTGAAGGTAAGAGAGTTAATATTTGAAAACCCTCGAGATATTGGCATAATGGCATTGCAGATCTGGAATCAGGATGATAAGCTGATAATTTTAAATGCCCACAGCCCACCAGCAAGCAACACATGGACAAAGGAAGAACTGGATGACAAACAAGAGGGCCTCATAGTGGTTGTGAGAGATATTATTGTACAAGCAGGTAAAGATAAATCACGAATGTTGATATTAAGGGACTTCAACTTTAAAGCAATAGACTGGGAGGCCTATGAAGCAAGAACAGAGGACTTTTGGACATGCAGATTTGTGAACCTCATTCTGGAGACATTCTTGTATCAACACATAAAGCAGGCCACAAGAATGAGGGAAGGAGATGTACCATCAGTACTAGATCTAGTATTCACCAGGAAAGAAGAAGAGATATTTGATATCCAGTACCTTCCTCCCTTGGGAAAGAGTGATAACGTCCTGTTAGACATTGATTATGCTTTAAGATATCATCTAGAAGAAAATGGGGACATTGAAACAGTTGATAAACTCGATTTAAGGAGAGGTCACTATGGGGAACTTCAAAATTTTTTTAATGAGTGTAATTGGACAGACTTGTTGCTAGGCAGGGAAGTAAATGAAATGTATGCCAAATTTTTAAAAATATACGAGGAAGACACACATTCATACCAAAACAGAGATGCAGGGGCCAGAAAACAGGATTGGTTCAACAGAAATTGTGAGAGGGCCAGAGACCAAAAGACACAAAAATGGAATCAGTATAGGAAGAAGCCAAACCCCCAAACATAACAGCGATACAAAGATGCGAGAAACAACTATACGGCAATAAGGAGAAAGGCAGAAAGAAATTTTGAAAAAGGGATAGCGGATAAATGTAAAACAGAACCTGGCCTATTCAACAAATTCATAAACAACAAATTGCAGGTAAAGGATAATATCCAGAGGTTGAAAATGGGAAACAGATTCACAGAAAATGAAAAGGAAATGTGTGAAACATTAACCCTTAACATGCTCGGGGTCTAATATCCTGCTATCCACACAGGCGCATGTCATTTTGAAAAAAAAAAAAATTTTTTTTTTTTGCTAATCTGTTAAGTTCTGTTCACTGATCACGGGAAAAATAAAAAAAAAATTCTATTGTACTTACTTTTGTTGCAATAGAGCCGAGAAGCTCTGCGATGACGTCACAATCTGCATGGTCGCTCATGCAGTACACGCCCGGGAGATGTTGCGCGCGGTCCTCAAACAGCCAGAGTTGCCACAAATATATTTTCGCGCTATTTATTTAGAATGTCTAAGCGCATTTTATCTAATTTTTTTTCACTAATTGTGTTTCAAATACTGTTTGAACATATTTTGTATCAATAATTGTTGCATATTTGAGTATACACAGGCGCACACAAATGTTTTCAATTACGGCAATATAATATGTCATTACAGTCTATTATATTATATGTTCTGCTTATATGTTTACATATTTACACACTCGCACACGCTATACACACTTTGAAGCACACTTAGAAGATTTCTAGACTGTGGTAGTCATTGAAGCAGTCGACAGCACATAATGGGATACCACACGTTTCACACCATGTTTGCACAAGCTTCCGTTTCTTGTCTCTACGTGTCGTTGTTTTACACACCAAGCAATCACGTTGGGCTATTGCACGCTTCACACCAGGTGGCAAATACTTAAGTTTGTGTGCTAGGAAGCCTTCAGTGTGAGCGAGGCGTGGAGTACCAGCATGCTGCAACAGTGGGTTTATGATGGGCCGCTGAATACCTGGGACATCTTTTGCAAACTTTCCTAATAACTGTATTGCAGCATCAAATACAAAGTCACGGAAAGTGGGCTTACGTCCAGTTCTCACAAGGTACATGTTGAAACAGTTCAGCATGCTCATGTCCACAAGATGGAAGAACACTTTTTTCGTCCACCTACATGTCTTCCGCACACACTCTGCAGTGCCAATCATCATGTCTGATTTATCAATCAACCGCATGTTGATATTATAGTCTAAAACACAGTCTGGCTTATATAGTGGTGCGTTTGTTTTATGGCTCACTTTCCCACTGTTCACCATTGTTCCATCATGAATTGTTGTCAACAAGTTCACCTCTCTTTTGTCTTTCCACCGAACTGACAGAATGTTATCACTTTTCCTTCTCTGACACTCACCAACTGCAATGTCGTTGTCAAACACAGGCATTTCCCTTCGTTGTGGCTTTACTGTACCAACCAATCCGGTTCTATTTTCTAGCAAGAACCGAGCTAGCAAGGGACTTGTATAGTAATTATCTGTGTATAAAATGTGTCCCTTGTTCATCCACGGAGCCATGATGGTCTTCACTACACTCCCCGAGAATCCATGTTCGTCGTTACCGGGAATGTCTACATCACTAGCCGAGTACAGAATCATGTGTAACACGTATCCTGTCTCACAATCACAAAGAACAAAAAATTTCAGGCCAAATCGGTTTCGTTTTGAGGGAATGTACTGTTTGAATGGAACACGTCCCTTGAAAAGTATGAGAGATTCATCAACCACCAGCTTCTGTGCTGGTACGTAAAAATCTCTGAATTTTCCAATAACATCGTTCATGTAGTGCCTCACTCGCCACAGTCTATCATCAGGTGTTCGGTCCTGAACACTTCCAAAATGTAGACACCTGAGGAGTATCTGAAACCTGTCTCGTGACATATATTTCCCGAATAAAGGTGTTGGTATTGTCTTGTCCTTGCTCCAATAGTCATTTATTGCATGTTTGTGACAGTGCTTCATCAACAAACAGAGTGCCAAAAACACATACATTTCCGCCACTGTGGTATTTTTCCAACGCTGCAGTCGTGAAAATTCTGTGATTTCCCTCTCAATCAGGTAAGCAGCATGCAGGTTCGTTTGGTGTACAATGTATTCCATGAGTGGTTCATCATAGAATGCTGTAAAATATTCCATCTCAGCCATGTCCTCACCTTGATTAGGGAAAAGGTTTGTAATCCCTACATCTTTATCGTCAAAGTGAGGAATATTAGGAATAAAATCGTCACCATCACTCCACTCAAGTACACCAGGCGTCCTGCGAGATGCAGAGGAAAGACGGCGAGGAAGCGATGCATACCGGCGACCAGGAGCTGAATACCGTCTGCGAGAAGCACGGCGGCTACGTGCACGTGAGGTGGGTGCACGTGAACACGAGGGTCTTGGTGCCTCATGTGGTGCCATGCGGTGGCGCTTGGCTGGGCGAGATGCTGCTGACGCGACAATTTCTCGCCCAGTTACACCACTGGTACCAGCCACAGGCTGAATAAAACTTTGATCTGAGTCACTAAACCCAGAAAAGGAGTCACCTCCCTCTGACTCGTCACCCTCAAACAGAAAATATCCACAGGAACTGTGAGGTCGTGGTAGAATTGGGGTAGAAAATGGGCGAGGAGGCATGGGAGAGCGTATAGGCCTCGCCATGGCATGGCGGTCATTCTCACTTTCACTGCTGCTGCTACTATCTCCCGACAACTGTGTATAATCCTCATCGTTGTCTGAATCGTCAAACACACTTTCTTCACCTTCAGAGAATAATTCGTGGGCTATTTGCTCTGGGGTGAGGGACCGAGTGATGCGTGCTCGTGAGGCGTTTGACCGTGCGCTCGCCATGGTGACTCTCGCTAAACTGAGGCCTCCCATGCCATCGGAGCGTGAGCTGGATTTTTTTTCAAAATGGCCGCTGTTTACTAGAGCCCCTGGGCAGCGTATGGGACCCCCAGCTACACCGCGGGCCATTCAAATCGTGCGCGGTACCCATACACTTCATATGAAGTGAAGCGCAGTTGACTGGTAAAACGATTTACACTTCATATGAAGTGATGCGCACTTTAAGGGTTAAATGAAAAGTTCCAAAGTGTGTTTGTACAAAATGAAATCTTCAGAGAACCAGACAATAAGAATTCCAGAGAACAACATAGAGCTGATAGAGGTGTCTAGAGATGAAGTGGAAAATATGCTTAAGGAGCTCAGTAAGAACAAAGCAGTTGGCCCAGATGGAGTTTCACCATGGGTTCTGAGAGAATGTGTATCCGAGCTCAGCATTCCACTTCACCAGATCTTTCAGGCATCTCTGTGTATAGGAATCATAGCAAACGTGTGGAAACAGGCTAACATAGTTCCAATCTACAAAAGTGGCAGCAGGGAAGACCCCCTCAATTATAGACCTGTATCACTGACAAGTGTAGTAGTGAAAGTATTGGAAATACTAATCAAAACTAAATGGGTAGAACACCTGGAGAGAAATGATATAATATCAGACAGACAGTATGGTTTTCGATCTGGAAGATCCTGTGTATCGAATTTACTCAGTTTCTATGATCGAGCCACAGAGATATTACAGGAAAGAGATGGTTGGGTTGACTGCATCTATCTGGACCTAAAAAAGGCTTTCGACAGAGTTCCACATAAGAGGTTGTTCTTGAAACTGGAAAATATTGGAGGGGTGACAGGTAAGCTTCTAACATGGATGAAAAATTTTCTGACTGATAGAAAAATGAGGGCAGTAATCAGAGGCAATGTATCGGACTGGAGAAATGTCACAAGTGGAGTACCACAGGGTTCAGTTCTTGCACCAGTGATGTTTATTGTCTACATAAATGATCTACCAGTTGGTATACAGAATTATATAAACATGTTTGCTGATGATGCTAAGATAATAGTAAGGATAACAAACTTAGAAGATTGTCATGCCCTTCAGGATGACCTGGACAAAATTAGTATATGGAGTAACACTTGGCAAATGGAATTTAATGTTAATAAATCCCATGTTATGAAATGTGGAATAGGAGAACATAGACCCCCACAACCTATATATTATGTGAGAAATCTTTAAAGAATTCTGATAAAGAAAGAGATCTAGGGTTGGTTCTAGATTTCTGCCCGAAACGCTACGCGTACTAGTGGCTGTACAAGAATGTAACAACTCTTGTATATATCTCAAAAAAAAAAAAAAAAAAAATATAGAAAACTATCACCTGAGAACCACATAAAGAATATTGTGCAAGGAGCCTATGCCATGCTTTCTAACTTCAGAATTGCTTTTAAATACATGGATGGTGATATACTAAAGAAATTGTTCACAACTTTTGTTAGGCCAAAGCTAGAATATGCAGCGGTTGTGTGGTGCCCATATCTTAAGAAGCACATTAACAAACTGAAAAAGGTGCAAAGACATGCTACTAAGTGGCTCCCAGAACTGATGGGCAAGAGCTACGAGGAGAGGTTAGAGGCATTAAATATGCCAAAACTAGAAGACAGAAGAAAAAGAAGTGATATGATCACTACGTACAAAATAGTAACAGGAATTGATATAATCGATAGGGAAGATTTCCTGAGACCTGGAACTTCAAGAACAATAGGTCATAGATTTAAACTAGCTAAACACAGATGCCGAAGAAATATAAGAAAATTCACCTTCGCAAACAGAGTGGTAGACGGTTGGAACAAGTTAGGTGAGAAGGTGGTGGAGGCCAAGACCGTCAGTAGTTTCAAAGCGTTATATGACAAAGAGTGCTGGGAAGACGGGACACCACCGAAAAACCATACTGATCGAAACGGGATCGAAAACCATACTGTCTGTCTGATATTATATCATTTCTCTCTAGGTGTTCTACCCATTTAGTTTTGATTAGTTTTTCCAATATTTTTCACTATTACACTTGTCAATGATACAGGTCTATATTTGAGGGGGTCTTCCCTGCTGCCACTTTTGTAGATTGGAACTATGTTAGCCTGTTTCCACACGTCTGCTACGATTCCTGTACACAGGGATGCCTGAAAGATCAGGTGAAGTGGAAAGCTGAGCTCAGATGCACATTCTCTCAGAACCCCTGGTGAAACGCCATCTGGGCCAGCTGCTTTGTTCTTACTGAGCTCCTTTAGCATATTTTCCACTTCATCTCTAGACACCTCTATCCGCTCTATGTTGTTCTCTGGAATTCTTATTGTGTCTGGTTCTCTGAAGATTTCATTTTGTACAAACACACTTTGGAACTTTTCGTTTAGTGTTTCACACATTTCCTTTTCATCTTCCGTGAATCTATTTCCCATTTTCAACCTCTGAATATTATCCTTTACATGCAATTTGTTGTTTATGAATTTATAGAATAGACCTGGTTCTGTTTTACATTTGTCTGCAATCCCTTTTTCAAAATTTCTTTCTGCCTCTCTCCTCACTGCCGTGTAGTTGTTTCTCGCATCTTTGTATCGCTGGTATGTTTGGGGGTTCGGCCTCTTCCTGTATTGATTCCATTTTTGTGTCTTTTGGTCTCTAGCCCTCTCGCAATTTCTATTGAACCAATCCTGTTTCCTAGTTCTGCATCTCTGTTTTGGTATAAATTTTTTTGTGCCTTTATCATATATTTCACAAAACTTGACATACATCTCATTCACTTCCTTGCCTAGCATCAAGTCTGTCCAATTATACTCATTAAAAAAATTTCTAAGGTCACCTAAGGTCATTCTAAGATTTCTAAGGTGTGTGTGTGTAATTACCTAAGTGTAATTACCTAAGTGTAGTTACAGGATGAGAGCTACGCTCGTGGTGTCCCGTCTTCCCAGCACTCTTTGTCATATAACGCTTTGAAACTAATGTACTGACGGTCTTGGTCTCCACCGCCTTCTCACTTAACTTGTTCCAACCGTCTACCACTCTGTTTGCGAAGGTGAATTTTCTTATATTTCTTCGGCATCTGTGTTTAGCTAGTTTAAATCTATGACCTCTTGTTTTTGAAGTTCCAAGTCTCAGGAAATCTTCCCTGTCGATTTTATCAATTCCTTTTACTATTTTGTATGTAGTGATCATATCACCTCTTTTTCTTCTGTCTTCTAGTTTTGGCATGTTTAATGCTTCCAACCTCTCCTCGTAGCTCTTGCCCTTCAGTTCTGGGAGCCACTTCGTAGCATGTCTTTGCACCTTTTCCAGTTTGTGTGTGTGTGTATATATGTGTATATATGTGTATATATGTGTGTATATATGTGTGTATATATGTGTGTATATATGTGTGTATATATGTATATATATATATATATATATATATATATATATATATATATATATATATATATATATATATATATATATATATATATATATATATATATATAAAATATTATATATACATATATATATATATATATAAAATATTATATATACAGTGGTACCTCGCATAACGATTGCCCGAAAAGACGAATATTTTGGGTAACGAACGGCCCGATCGGCGTCAAATCGTCCCGTATGACGAACGCTGGTTTGAGTAACGTCAACACCACATGGTGGGGTCGCGCTGCTTCTTGCACATTCTTAGACGCCTCCGACGATGCACATAAATTATGTTGTTCTTGTTTAAAGATGCTAATGATGCTGGGATATAAAAGGGTGACTGCTGAGATGTTGCAAAGCATTGACGTTTTTGTAGGAAAAAAGAAATGAAATGTCTGATATACAGAGCACCACTTGGTTTCCGAACCCGTTGGGGACGAGACCCGTCGGTTAACATGTAAGTTCGTATACGAGAAATAGAGGGGAAAAAATAAACTAGAAATGTAAAAAGAAATTTTTCCAAAAAATTTATGAAAAAAACTCTAGGGGAAAAAATCGTCAGGTTCATGGCGTAAATGCGACCGTGTTTTGTTTGTACTCATCAATAAGTGAAGTCCTGATCCGCTTTATAAAAGTCCTTAATTGTTCCTAACTGATTATTAAGACGTCTGGCAAACATCCTCTGGATGTTTCCTGCCAGCCTGCAGGAACATCCTGCCTAAAATATACGATGATGTACTGTACATTTAAGAAACAAATCTGGCCGGGTCACAGGTCTGTGGAGTGTGGTTAGGCTTACGGAGTCAGCCGGTCCCTCCCCCACCACCGACACACCTCCCCCTCTCCCCCCACCACCGACACACCTCCCCCTCTCCCCCCACCACCGACACACCACCCCCACCCCCCACCCCAAACCCATACACACACACACACACACTCTCTCAAAGGTCACGTGGTTCACGGCTCACTTCAACACCCATATATCGCTTCCTGCCTGCCTGCCTGCCTCCTTCCCAGCCTGCCTCCTTCCCAGCCTGCCTCCTTCCCAGCCTGCCAGCCTGCTTCCTTCCCAGCCTGCCTCCTTCCCAGCCTGCCTCCTTCCCAGCCTGCCTGCCTGCCTCCTTCCCAGCCTGCCTGCCTGCCTCCTTCCCAGCCTGCCTGCCTGCCTCCTTCCCAGCCTGCCTGCCTGCCTCCTTCCCAGCCTGCCTCCTTCCCAGCCTGCCAGCCTGCTTCCTTCCCAGCCTGCCTCCTTCCCAGCCTGCCTCCTTCCCAGCCTGCCAGCCTGCTTCCTTCCCAGCCTGCCTCCTTCCCAGCCTGCCTCCTTCCCAGCCTGCCTGCCTCCTTCCCAGCCTGCCAGCCTGCTTCCTTCCCAGCCTGCCTCCTTCCCAGCCTGCCAGCCTGCTTCCTTCCCAGCCTGCCTCCTTCCCAGCCTGCCAGCCTGCTTCCTTCCCAGCCTGCCTCCTTCCCAGCCTGCTTCCTTCCCAGCCTGCCAGCCTGCTTCCTTCCCAGCCTGCCTGCCTGCCTCCTTCCCAGCCTGCCTGCCTGCCTCCTTCCCAGCCTGCCTGCCTGCCTCCTTCCCAGCCTGCCAGCCTGCTTCCTTCCCAGCCTGCCTCCTTCCCAGCCTGCCAGCCTGCCTCCTTCCCTGCCTGCCAGCCTGCCTCCTTCCCAGCCTGCCAGCCTGCCTCCTTCCCTGCCTGCCAGCCTGCCTCCTTCCCAGCCTGCCAGCCTGCCTCCTTCCCTGCCTGCCAGCCTGCCTCCTTCCCAGCCTGCCTCCTTCCCAGCCTGCCTCCTTCCCAGCCTGCCTGCCTGCCTCCTTCCCAGCCTGCCAGCCTGCCTCCTTCCCAGCCTGCCAGCCTGCTTCCTTTCCAGCCAGCCTGCCTCCCTCCCTGCCATCATGCTAACGGGTAGTGTGTGTTAGGCTTATCTTCGGGAATGAGCCGGTCTCACCCCCACCACCAACAAACCACCCGCCCCCCTACATCCCATCTCTCAAGGTCACGCGGTTCAACCGCGTGACTACCACTCACTCCCTGCCTGCAAGCTAGCCTGCCTGCCTGCCTGCCTGTCTGCCTGCCTGTGCCTGCCTGCCTGTGCCTGCCAGCCTGCCTTTCCCTCCCTAATTCTCACTAATACTTTCAGCCCTTCCTGCCTACCTCCTAGCATCTCTCCCTACCTCCCCCTCCCTCTTAGCATCTCTCCCTACCTCCTAACATCTCTCCCTACCTCCCCCTCCCTCCTAGCATCTCTCTCCCCCTCTCTCACTGATTCTCCCCCCCCCCCTCATTCATACTGCCTCCCACCTAAACTCCATCGTCCATCCACCCACCAGTCAGCCATCACTGACGCAATGCGTGCATTTGGAGCCAACATAGTGCACAGATGTTTCTTGATTGTGCAGATATGTAAAACAAAAGCACAGAATGAACATTCCAGCCTTATGGCAATTCAAAATAATCGGAATAATAGGCCGTGAATCTGTGAAGTCACAGTGGGCAAACTGGACCATCGCCCACCCACCACCACAAGCCGGCGTGACGCTTGGCGGACCCCTTCCTACCCGAACTTTGTTCGGGTAGCATGACTCCCCAACCCCAATCAGGAAACTGGAAGTTTCGGATAACTAAAGTTCGGAAACCAAGTGGTGCTCTGTACAACAAATGTCAAAAAGGTTCGTTCGGTGTTCGGCAGGTAGGCTGCTCCATTATAACAATCTTTTTGTTTCAAATGTGTTCCATTTGTTTTGTATTTGTCATTTACGTCTCAATAATGGAGAAGCCTACCTTACATACACTGAATAAACCATTATGACATTTTCCTTTCTTCAAATGTGTTCAATATTTATTTTTCATTTGTCTTATAGCAAAAGGTTCGTTCGGTGGTCGGCAGGTAGGCTGCTCCATGTTTCTTACATTCAAAAAACGTAAATAATAAAAAAAATGAAGAATTTCGAAAACCAGTACAAATGTCAAAAAGGTTCGTTCGGTGGTCTACAGGTCGGCTGCTCCATGTTTCTTAAAAAAAAAAAAAAAAAAAAAAAAAAAGCGAAAAATAAAAACTGTTGAAACAATTTGAAAAATGGACAAATGCCATAAAGGTTCGTTCAGTGTTTGTCGGGTAGGCTGCTCCATTATTGAGACGTAAGTGACAAATGCAAAACAAATGGAACACATTTGAAACAAAGAAAGATTGTCATAATGGAGCAGCCTACCCAACAAACACTGAACGAACCTTTTGCTATAACGAATATGAAAGACAAGGGCTGCTGGCTGGGTTAGTAGTGCGTGAGCAACCATTTGTAGCACACGTGCCTCTGGCTCTCGAACACCTGTCCCACACGGTGTTGAAAGACTGCGCTCAGTCGGTGCAATTCAGACCCTATTGTTTGAAGAACATAAGGGTCATAACATTGGTGAAGCTAGGCGCAATAAGGGCTTAACACAACGGTCGGATGCCAGTGATACAGCACCTATGAGGATGCTACCGCGAGCGTATCCAGTTGTAGCTCTGAGCCCCACCCTTGCCATCTCGAATTTATATAGATGATACATAGATGAATCATTTTCTGTGTTCAGTGATGATGCATCTGATACAAGTAGCATAGATGAACAGTGTTAGCGGCTTCCATGGTGGTGGTGTTCATTGATATTTTCAAGAATACCTGAATCTCTTCCTGACTGATGGACATTCTTTGAGGCTAGCTGAATCTCTTCCTGACTGATGGACACTCCTTGAGGCTAGCTGAATCTCTTCCTGTGTGGGATCTTACAAAGCGATCTTTTCAAGACTGCCTTGCAAATTGAGCTTTTCCTATAATCGTTTCAATACTACCTTATGCTTTACAAGCTTGGCTACATACCACCTACAAGTACTAAAGCCAAGGGTGCACGTGAGTGCGTTATTTGCAAGCACACAGAACGATGAAACAGGAAACGAAAATCTATCTGTAGCTGGTGCAAGGAGAGCAAAGTCGCGCTGTGTACCATGGACTACTTCGTTGACTATTACGCACCTCCAAAGTACTGAGTGTGTAATACAGTGTGTTACTGTGTAAATAGTATGTGAAACTGTACATATTGTAATTTTAGTGAATTTTTACCACGTAATATTGTGACAATAAACATTTATTGTGGACACATTACTGACACATGTATCACAGTTTCATGGAAAATTATGAACATTCTACTGTGTACATATTGTAAAGGTCACAAATATGCATCATATACGATAAAAGAAACAAATAAAACCGCATTGGAAATGCATAGAAAAAATATTTGAAAATATATTTGTGGCAACACGCGGTGTTTGAATGGCCTGCGCGACCGTGTCTGGGTGCTTCACACACAGGCGACCAGGCCCTGATGACGTCACAGCGCACCTTGTCCACGCCCTCACAGCCAAAGTAAGTGGAATTTGGTAATTATTTTTACATAGACATGTTCAGGGACGGTAATTTATCATTTTGCAAAGAAAAATTATATTTTGGGGAACATTTGATGTCATGCACACTGGGGGAATTTCACAATAAACACAGTGCATCACACTGGTTACATGGGGAACACTCGTTTTGTATGACGTCCGTTTCACATGACGAACATGGAACGGATTAAATTCGTTATGCGAGGTACCACTGTATTACAATACAAATGAAAATGTTTCTATTAATATATTGTTGTAAAATTTTGTTAACACTATCGCACTCCGTGTGGGCGCGCCACAGAAATGTCGTCATGTGCCGTTTAGTGCGGCGAGCGTGCGGCGACACCGAAAAGTGTATATTCGTTTCAGTTTTCTTATCTTAATTCTCGTGCTACGTTGTTTGTTTTGGTATCATTGTGTTCGCAATAGAATTCCCTACAGGGGTATATGCATATAAGGTCCAAAAGTCCGCCGTAACTCCCCACAGTAAAGCCTAAAGTTGACAAAGTTACCCATGAGTGTGCAAAATCAGTAAAGTGTGTGTACTCGTTTCAGTTTTCTCACCTTATTTCTCGTGCTATGTTGTTCATTTTGGTATCATTGTGTTTGCAATAGAATTCTCTACAGGGGTATATGCATATAAGGTCTAAAAGCCCGGCATGACTCCCCACAGCAAAGCCTAAAGTCGGCCAAGTTACCCATAAATGAGCACCAATTGACACACCTGCAGACTAATGTATATACTCGTTCAGTTTGATAACATAAATTTTCATGTTACATGTTTCATTTTGCTTTCAAATTGTTCGCAAAATAAAGGCGCGTATTTTAAAACTAGCCCCATAATAATAGAACAATAAATGGAATTTTAACAAATATTGTAACTGTTGGACACTCATCACCACACAATTATTTATATATATCCAGTGTTCTGACACCAATTTTCGTGTTACATTTCTCATTTTGGTATCAAATTGTTCGCAATATAAAGGCACATATTTTAAAACTAGTCCCATAGTAATAGAACTATAAATGGAATTTTAGCAAATATTTTCAAATTTGGACCACAAAAGTATTTATCTCTAACATTTATTATCTTTCTGACATCAATTTTCATGTCACGTCCTTCATTTTGGTATCAAATTGTTCACAATATAAAGGTGCATATTTTAAAACAAGTCCCACAATAATAGAACAATAAATGGAATTTTAACAAATATTTTAACTTTTGGACACTTTTGGACATTCATTGCCTCAAAATTATTTATATCTTTCCAGTGTTCTGACATCAATTTTTGCATCACGTCTTTTATTTTGGTATCAAATTGTGCGCAATCTAAAGGCGTTCATTTTAAAACCACTCCTAGATTGATCGGATAAAATTTAAATTTTTAACAAATAGTTTAATGAGTGACGCAAGCCGGAGGCAACCGAGATGACTTGAGAAAAATACATAACGACAGATGTCGGCAACGGAGTGCGTTAGTGTTAATGCTGTATACAACAGGGATTCTTAATAGGGGATATCCATACATGTTAAGGGGTATGAGAACTAGATAATATCCATACACCTTGTGAGGTATGGGAGCTAGATAATATCAATACACCTTGCAGGGTATGGGAACTAGATAATATCTGTACACCTTGTAGGGTATGGGAACTAGATAATATCCATACACCTTGCGGGGTATCGGAGCTAGATAATATCCATACACCTTGCAGGGTATGGGAGCTAGACAATATCCATCCACCTTGTGGGGTATAGAAACTAAATACTGTACCTTGCAGGGTATGGGAATTAAATAATATCCATACACCTTGCGGGGTATAGGAACGAGATAATATCCATACACCTTGCGGGGTATGGGAACTAGATAATAGCCATACACCTTGCGGGTTTGGGAACTAGATAATATCCATACACCTTGCGGGGTATGGGAACTAGATAATATCCATACACCTTGTGGAATATGGGAACTAGATAATATCCATACACCTTATGGGGTATGGGAGCTGGATAATATCCATACACCTTATGGGATATGGGAACTAGATAATATCCATACACCTTGCGGAGTATGGGAACTAGATAATATCCATACACCTTGTGGAATATGGGAACTAGATAATATCCATACACCTTATGGGGTATGGGAGCTAGATAATATCCATATACCTTGCGGGGTATGGGAGCTAGATAATATTCATACACCTTGCGGGGTATGGGAACTAGATAATATTCATACACCTTGCAGGGTATGGGAACTAGATAATATCCATACACCTTGCAGGGTATGGGAACTAGATAATATCCATAGGGCAGCCTTACCTTGCAGGGTATGGGAACTAAATAACATCTATACACCTTGTGGGGTATGGGAACTAGATAATATCCATACACCTTACAGGGTATGGTAACTAGATGATAATAGGGGTGTGTGAGTCAATCTCTGAAGTGTTTTTTTAAATTGTTGTTGGATTTGAATTGCCTATCACCATCAGTAACTAGAACAATTCCATGTTTTGAGTGCTGAAAAACAACAGAAATCTCCCTAGTTATAGTTAGCTTGTGTATTAGTAATTTGCCATCTTTCTGTAAACAAATAGGATTTCTTATGATTTTCTTTCAGATGTTCTTGTCCTTGTTATTTATTTGTAAATTAAAGCCAAGCTATTGACAGCTTTTCAAGTCATACTGGTACTTAATACAACTGTTAATGATGATAATATTGACAGTGTGGTGAGTGGTGTATGATGAAACATTGAGGGCCTATAATCGTAAGACTGCTACCCTCTGGTCTGTGACATACCGCTGAGATATGAGGTATGTCCCACCTCTAACATACAGAGGTGGGAAGTTGGAAGTTAGTTAGGTTAAAATCAGATTTGTTAAATATATTTTGACTACATTCTTAGCGAGTATTTTCCTGAACACACAGTACAGACTACCTGCAACACTGGACTCGTGCATTATCTGTAGTGGAGGTATGCTGGTGGCCAGTGCGAGTAGTATCTAAATTTTGGGGCCTTATCGCTCGGTCTGCTACTGCTGTCATGACCCATCGTCTCTCCTAGCATAAGGTTTGTAAATACAGTTATGTATACAAACAGAAATCACAATAGAGTAATATATCAAATGAACAAATCCACTCGAACCCTCATCACGGCCCTTGTGGATTTGTTAACAGTTACGTATGTTTTGCTTTTTTTTTTGGGGGGGGGGGATTGCTATAGATCGAATGGGATAGAATTAGTAGGTAAGTTAATAATGTTTAATTATTATCATCCAAGGATTAAAATTCTGAAAACATTCTAACTATAGGCCAAAACTATAGGCCATTGCTCCTTGTGCCTCTCTGAAGGGGCCAGGTTCTGGCTCGGGGTCCCCGGTAGGAATAGAACTCCATTCATATTGATGCCAAAGTCTAATATATCCATATGAGCCTGTAATAGCTCTGGGGAGGCGAAGGGGCTCCCCCCAGAAATAATAATAAATAATACATGATAAAAACCCACACCTATGCATTTGTGTATTTTATGTAAAAATTTACACCATGTCTTTTGCATTCTCCTGAGTACTTTGGTAAGGTCTGAGTATCTGGTGAGGACGAGACTTACATCTCGATGACTTATCAAATACAGTACAGTGGTACCTCGGAATGCGATTGTCCCTGTATGCGAGGTTTTCGGAAGGCGAGGTGTATTTACTCCAAAAATTTGTCTCAGAAGGCGAGAGTTACTTCGGGACGCGAGTTTGTTGATACGCGTACAGGCCGACCTAGCGCGCGGTGGTTCGGCGATCGTCGCCCCTCCGCCCCGCCGCCCCTCAGTTTATTATTGTCTCGCGCTCAGTGACTACCCCCACATCAATTCTTCTCGCGGATTTTCAGTGTTTTGTTGGATTTTTGGTGATTTGTCTATACAATTTGTTATTATATATCTCACCATGGGTCCCAAGAAAGCCAGTGGTAAGGATAAAGGCCAGAAAGCTCATGTGAGGATGACAATAGAGGAGAAACAAGAGATCATTCGGAAGCATGAGAACGGTACACGTGTTGTTGAACTTTGTAGGCAGTACAACAAAGCCACATCAACAATATGCACTATACTTAAGAAGAAAAATAAGATTATGGGTGCTAAAGTGGCAAAAGGAGTAAGAACATTAACGGCACAAAGACCACAAATACTTGAAGAAGTGGAAAAGTTGTTATTAATTTGGATACACGACAAGGAGTTGAGGGGTGATAGTGTTTCGGAGGCCATTATTTGTGAGAAAGCCAGGGTGTTGCACGAAGACCTTCTAAAGAATACCCCTGCAACGAGTGATGCAGATAAGAAAGAGTTTAAGGCAAGCAGGGGCTGGTTTGAAAAATTTAGAAAGAGAAGTGGTATCCATAGTGTTACAAGGCATGGGGTTATGTGATGTGATTATGGAAGGGGACTCCCCTTCCAAACAGTAACTCCTCTCCTCCTCCCCCCTCCTCACCATCTTCCATACGCCTACAGCACTCGACAGCAAGGTAAGTAATAACTGGAACACAGTTTTGTAGGTTTATTTAGATGAATTAGGTAAATTAGGTATAAAAATTTAGTTTGATGTGGGGTTTTTGGGGTAGTCAGGAACGGATTAATTCATTTCCCTTTATTTCTTATGGGGAAATTAACTTCGGAATGCGAGTTTTCGGAAGGCGAGGCGTCTCCAGGAACGGATTAAACTCTTATTCTGAGGTATGCCTGTATTACATTATACTCAGACCTTGATAGAGCACTCAGGAGAGTGCAAAAGACTTGGTGTAAATCTTTACATAAAATACACAAATACATAAATGTGGGCTTTTATCGTATGTTATTATGTCTGTGAGAAGGCATCATTGTTACTACCGCTTCCTCCTCCTTGTTCCTCCTTCCTCCTCCCTCCTCTCTTCTCCTCCCTTCCTCTTCCTCCTCCTCCCTTCCTCTTCCTCCTCCTCCTCCTCCTCCCCTTCTCTTCCTCCCTCCTCCACCTCTCTTTTTTCCTCCTCCACCTCTCTTCCTCCCTCCTCCACCTCTCTTTCTCCCTCCTCACTTCTCTTTCTCCCTCCTCCACCTCTCTTTCTCCTGCCTCCACCTCTCTTTCTCCCTCCTCCACCTCCCTTCCTCCCTCCTCCACCTCCCTTCCTCCCTCCACCTCCCTTCTCTTCCTCCTCCCTCCCTCCTCTTCCTCCTCCCTCCCTCCCTCCCTCCCTCCCTCCCTCCCTCCCTCCCTCCCTCCCTCCCTCCCTCCTCCTCCTCCTCCTCCTCCTCCTCCTCCTCCTCCCTCCTTCTCCACCTTCCTTCTACTTTGCAAATTCTATTTATTTACTGATGAATGAGTCATATCAAGGAGCAATCATTTATACAGGGCCACGTTGGACAAGTACTGCATGCTAAATTTATTATATAGCACTTGCAAAAAAATAAGACGAGTGATTAACCCTTAAACTGCTAACTGTTAAATAGCCAATATCCCCAGGGTGCTCAAGAAAAAAATTTGTTCTGAAAAAATAATTTTTTCTTTTGACATTGTTAAATTAATTAGCCTTCAGGAAGGAAGCACAAAAAAAAAAAAAGTCTCCAGCTCTTGTGGTTTAGCTGTAGTGACCTGGAGACGTTGCATATTTTTAGTTGAAGTACTGCATAGGAATAACTTTGTTGATTTATTTTACTTGTTTCTCAATTTATTTATTTAGTTTTTTATGTTAACAGGTTGTATTTGTGTGTCAAAGTTACTGTCTATTATGTAAAACTTTGAAAATATAAGTATGTATGGATATACAAGTATAGATATACAGACACCCCACATACTTATTCATAATAATACATGTATATATATTATTATAAGCCTAAATTTTAAAAATGCATATAGCACACATTTTACCTCATACATATACATGGTACAGAGCACCACTTGGTTTCCGAACCCCTTGGGGACGAGACCCGTCGGTTAACATGTAAGTTCGTATACGAGAAATAGAGGGGAAAAAATAAACTAGAAATGTAAAAAGAAATTTTTCCGAAAAATTTACGAAAAAAACTCTAGGGGAAAAAATCGTCAGGTTCATGGCGTAAATGCGACCGTGTTTTGTTTGTACTCATCAATAAGTGAAGTCCTGATCCGCTTTATAAAAGTCCTTAATTGTTCCTAACTGATTATTAAGACGTCTGGCAAACATCCTCTGGATGTTTCCTGCCAGCCTGCAGGCACATCCTGCCTAAAATATACGATGATGTACTGTACATTTAAGAAACAAATCTGGGTCACAGGTCTGTGGAGTGTGGTTAGGCTTACGGAGTCAGCCGGTCCCTCCCCCACCACCAACACACCTCCCCCTCTCCCCCCACCACCGACACACCTCCCCCTCTCCCCCCAACCACCGACACACCTCCCCTTCTCCCCCCACCACCGACACACCTCCCCCTCTCCCCCCACCACCGACACACCACCCCCACCCCCCACCCCAAACCCATACACACACACACACACTCTCTCAAAGGTCACGTGGTTCACAGTTCACTTCAACACCCATATATCGCTTCCTGCCTGCCTGCCTCCTTCCCAGCCTGCCAGCCTGCTTCCTTCCCAGCCTGCCTCCTTCCCAGCCTGCCTGCCTGCCTCCTTCCCAGCCTGCCAGCCTGCTTCCTTCCCAGCCTGCCTCCTTCCCAGCCTGCTAGCCTGCCTCCTTCCCAGCCTGCCAGCCTGCCTCCTTCCCAGCCTGCCTCCTTCCCAGCCTGCCTCCTTCCCAGCCTGCCAGCCTGCTTCCTTCCCAGCCTGCCTCCTTCCCAGCCTGCCTCCTTCCCAGCCTGCCAGCCTGCCTCCTTCCCAGCCTGCCAGCCTGCCTCCTTCCCAGCCTGCCTCCTTCCCAGCCTGCCTGCCTGCCTCCTTCCCAGCCTGCCAGCCTGCTTCCTTCCCAGCCTGCCTCCTTCCCAGCCTGCCAGCCTGCTTCCTTCCCAGCCTGCCTCCTTCCCAGCCTGCCAGCCAGCCTGCCAGCCAGCCTGCCTGCCAGCCTGCCTGCCTGCCTGCCTGCCAGCCTGCTTCCTTTCCAGCTAGCCTGCCTCCCCCCCTGCCATCATGCTAACGGGTAGTGTGTGTTAGGCTTATCTTCGGGAATGAGCCGGTCTCACCCCCACCACCAACAAACCACCCGCCCCCCTACATCCCATCTCTCAAGGTCACGCGGTTCAACCGCGTGACTTCCACTCACTCCCTGCCTGCAAGCTAGCCTGCCTGAATGCCTGCCTGTCTGCCTGCCTGTGCCTGCCTGCCTGTGCCTGCCAGCCTGCCTTTCCCTCCCTAATTCTCACTACTTCCATCCCTTCCTGCCTACCTCCTAGCATCTCTCCCTACCTCCCCCTCCCTCTTAGCATCTCTCCTAGCTACCTCCTAACATCTCTCCCTACCTCCCCCTCCCTCCTAGCATCTCTCTCCCCCCCTCTCTCACTGATTCTCCCCCCCCCCTCATTCATACTGCCTCCCACCTAAGCTCCATTGTCCATCCACCCACCAGTCAGCCATCACTGACGCAATGCGTGCATTTGGAGCCAACATGGTGCACAGATGTTTCTTGATTGTGCAGATATGTAAAACAAAAGCACAGAATGAACATTCCAGCCTTATGGCAATTCAAAATAATAGGAATAATAGGCCATGAATCTGTGAAGTCACAGTGGGCAAACTGGACCATCGCCGACCCACCACCACAAGCCGGTGTGACGCTTGGTGGACCCCTTCCTACCCGAACTTTGTTCGGGTAGCATGACTCCCCAACCCCAATCGGGAAACTGGAAGTTTCGGATAACTAAAGTTCGGAAACCAAGTGGTGCTCTGTAATCACAAATTTGCCGTTGCTAAAAGTTTAGTGTTTCCTTTATGGCTGCCCTAAACATTCAGACACTGGATGGTGATGTTGCCAAGTAATGGTCATCATTTTCTTACTAAGGTCCTAGAAGTAAAGTGAGGGACTCTGGATTTTTTTTCAAGATGAGAGGTGGTTACTGGTGGTCTGAGGAAGCAGATGTGAGCTCTATGTATGTACAGGACTATTTTAAATATGCAAATCATATATACTGTATATGATTTGCGCCATTTTGTGAGAGTTACTCCATTATATATGTATGTATTGCGCTGTTTAAGGGTTAAGAACTGAGATATGAGAACAGAGTGAAGGAATGGTGACAAACCACTTGTAACATCGGAGATCGATTGCTGGTGATGCAAAAAGCAAGGCCATCACTATACCCAGCAGCCAAAATAGATGAAATTAGGATGTAGAACAATTGGAATCAAACTCAGATCTTTAATCTACATTAAATTCAGTGATATATACTTTATCTCAAATCCATATTAATACCAAGGCCTATAAAATGAATATAAAACTTTCACTGTTTAAATGCCCAGTAGCTCGATAACTACAGGACTGTTACTAGAGTTATTTGTTTATGAGATTTATATATTTAAAAAAAATTCCATCCCCATTAAATGTTTTCAGAATTTTAATCCTTGGATGATAATAATTAAACATTATTAACTTACCTACTAATTCTATCCCATTCGATCTATAGCAATCCCCCCCCCCAAAAAAAAGCAAAACATACGTAAGTGTCTGCAGCTGTATTATATCACTTAACTCCAGTATCTTTGATCTTACTCCATCTATGTTGGTGTATGCAATCTTGAGGAACTTGTTCCCCCTCTTCTTATTTTTCACTCCCCCTTTCTCTAATGATTTTGTTGGTTTGCTTTTATGTACCACTTTACTGGTCTGCCTACCCCTATCACTTTGTAGAAAAAAGAATTGATTTCTTCTTCATTCCTGCTCTCATTTAAACATTTTGCCTCGGCGAGGTTCAGTTTCAGCTTCTCTCTATCTTCTTTTGAAGATAGAGAGAAGACTTTGGTGTGAGACTGGTGGTGTCCTCTCCTGTCTCATACTATTGTCCTGTGGCTGGGCTGTGGAGAGAGGTACATTGTCTGACACTGGGTGGTGTGTGACTGATGCTGTCCCCTCTAGGTCCATTATGTCTGCTGTCTTGCTGGTAGAGGCATGTGGTGAGGCCTTGATAGCAGTTTTCTTCGGTGCCTGCTGCACCTCGGTCCACTGTCCCTCCTCGTCTGAAAGCTGCCTCCATTGCCTCTTTCTCTTGGCCTTCCCCATGATTCTCCACGTAGTGAGGACCGAGTCACTGCCCTACCTAATGCCTGAGACACTCCTAGGCCTGGAGAAATTCATTCCCCTCCAACGTAGGTCATAGAATGATTCCCCCAGGTGGAATCAGGGATACCTAACACCTAAATGAGAAAGTTTGGTCAACCTTTTTCTGTCAGGCTCAGTACACCTTCTAAGGTGCTCCCTTGTGGCAATGCCCACAGGATATCGCCTCGCCTTTCAGGGTAGGACTCTTAAGTGAACTTGTCAGTGATACGGTCCTCAAAAAAAAAAGTGTGGTACGAGAGTTTGGATCACCTGTGTACTGGGTTGCGCAGAATACCAGTCAGCTGGACAGCAGGTAATGAACAACGTTGTTTCTCCGTCAATTGTAGACGAAATCAGAATTGTTTCCTTCAAAACAAGATATTGTCTGGGTCTTGGAGTACTGATGTGTTCTTCCTCACAAAACCGCGATGAATTGAGCTGATGGGTTCTCAAAATCATGAGTTTTTCTGGGAATAAATACGTGTGCGGCCAGCTAGCAATGGCACCGGCAGCGAGCCCTTGTTCCCTCCCTGTCGGCTGCACTGGTGGTTGAGGACTTGCGAGCTCGTGGCCTGCTGGCTACAGTCTTGCATTTCTTTTTCCTCCTGGCGCTGTCTTCTGATTGGCTTGCGGAGAATGTAGAGGTGCTTGGGGCTGTTCCTGGGTCTGGTGCCTTGGTCTCGGGGACTCGTGCGTCATCTGCACTGCTGAGGCTGTTTGCAGTGATCCTGCAGGATGCGGTATTCGAAGTTTTTCGCTGTGTGTTTTGCGTGTCAGCAGGTTGTGCTTGCTTCCTCTTTAGAATCTGCTTGGGCCCTGGCTCTTAGAGTTTCTTTGCCATTTTGTCCTTTGCTGTTTGCAGAATCTGTGGTTGGGCAATTTCTGCAGGTGGCCTCGGTTGTCGTCCGATGTCGGACTTGTTGGGTGGGTGCTCCTGGGGGGGTTCTTCCTGGAATGGTCGTGCCAGGGCTCGGGGTTCAGCTCATTGTGGTAGGCCACAGGTGCCAGTTTCGAAGCCGTCTGCATCTTATCGGCATGGTAATCGCTCTGTGTGCTAGTCGGGTTCTCGTAAGGGGCATCGGTTCTTTCACGGTTCGTTTCATTGACGGGGCGATGGGGAGGGGGGGGGGAGGCTTCCTGTGTTTGCTCACGCATGGTCTCACGATTTGTGGGCTTTTCCGGTCGTTTCCGATGGCCTGCGGTGGCGTTGGGTGGCCCCTCTTTCTTCAAGGGGTTCAGGGCTGATGTGGCAGGCCTCTTCCCCTGCACTCTGTCAGTTCATCTTGGAATGGGTGTGCTTGGGCGTGGTCGAAACAATGACATCTCTCAGGTGGGCTTCCCGCCATTTCCCAGTCCCAAAACTGGACTGTGTGAACCTGCGGTTTTACTTGTCCCATCTGAATCCTTGGATTTCTTGCCCCTCCTTTCGGATGACTACTCTGTCCCAAGTCTGGCTTCTGTTGGAGACAGCCGCTTGGATGGTGTCCCTGGACCTCAAGGATGCGTATTGGCATGTCCCGATTCATTGGTTACCGCTTTCGTTGTCTCCCGTTCGATTTGAACCTGGCTCCTCAGGTGTTCACACACCTTACCCGGGTCATAGTGGCCCGTCTGCATCTTTTATGTGTTAGTGTTGGCCTACCTCAACTACTGGCTGGTATGGGCTCCCAGTCGGTCCGCATGTCTGCTCGCCATGGATTTGGTTCTTTCCCAGCTTACCAGGTTCGTGTTGCTGGTGAACTGGAGGAAGTCCCATCTGGTCCCCTCCCCAGGTTTGGACCTGGCTGGGTCTTGTGTGAGACTCTCGAACCACTTTCTTGTCTCTCCCTCCAGTCTCTCTCCTTTGGATGCGGTCCCACATGTGCTTGTTTCTTGGGGGCTCCTGGGTCACCCGGTAGGTTTGTGCGGGAGCCTGAAGTTTGTGATGATGATCTACCCGCTGAGTCGGGTTTGGCTTCATCGGCTGTTCTGGTTCCTTCTGAGACGTCCCTTCCGCCTCCCTCACGATCGCTGGGTTTGACCCCCAGAGGCCTTGCGTTGGCTGCTGCATCGCCAGCTTCCTCTTGAGGTTTTTTGAGTTTCAGTGCCTTAGTGCCTACCTGAGCCCTCGCTCGATATGTTCACGGACGCGTCGTCTCTTGGCATGGGCTTTGCGATCAGTGCTCACCAGGCCGGCCAGGGTCGGTGGGGTCTGTCTTTTCGTCGGGCCCACAGCACGGTGTGGGAGTTTGCGGTGGTGTGGCATTCGCTTTGCAGGGCTTGGGTCGCCCTCGGATCGACGATCTGGCTCCATTTGCACGTCTCCCTGGTGGTTTATTACCTGAACTTAGGGGGGTTCGATGCAGTCCTTGGCTCTTTGGGGCTGGTCGGTTCGGGTGACTCGTCTGCTGAGTTCTCGAGGTTTGGCTTTCCTGGCCGTTTACGTCCAGGGGGGTGTCCAACGTTGTGGTGGACGGCCTATCCCAGTTCATTTCCCTGTCCACAGAATGGACGGTCAACTCTGGCTCCTTCAGTTGGCTCTGCCAGAATTTAGGCGCCCGGAGGTGGACCTCTTCGCGTTGGCATGGTCAAGGTATCCCAGAAAACCAGCATTGAATGTAATGAAACACTATTTTCTGGGTGAGACTCGGAGGCTCCCTGGGAACCCACCCTTCCCCCGGTCGGCGTTTTTTTCGCGTGTTTTGATATCCAACCTCGATTTGGGGTGTGGATAGCAGGCACTAGGGGTCTTGGGCTCACTCTTCCAACCTCCTGGGGAGGTGGGGGGTGGGGCGGGTAGCTGTGCAGACAAGCGGCATGGCATGTGCAACATCATGCTAATTTGCTCCTTTTCAATTGGGGAGTTATGTCCACTCATTAGTTTTCAGTAGTAGTTTTATCCTGAATAGGGGGGTTTGTTTTGAGGCACTTACCAGTCAATGGCAGACATAGAATCATCCTAATCACATGTGCACTTCTATAGGCTATTGCTCCTCGTGCCTACCTGAGAGGATCAGGTTCTGGCTCATGGTCCCTGGTAGGCCTAGAACTCAATTCACACTGACTGATGCCAGTCTAATAATATACATATCAGCCTGGATAGCTCCGGGGAGCCTCCAAGTCTCAACCAGAAATGGCCAGAAAATGGCGTTTCATTACTTTCAACACTGGTTTTACTCTCGTAACACAATGTGTAATCTATACTGTATAGCTCTTATCCACGTTTGTTACACAGGTATCTTTATATTTATTGCAGATAAAAGTTGTGAACTTAAGAGATGTGGATCCAGCTGACATAAGAGAATGTCGATGTTGTAAGACTCAAAAGAGTTTGCATTATCATCAGGTATATATTTTATTACAAATGCTTAGGCACTTCAGAAGGTTCAGAGCACATTGTATTTTTTATCACTTTATATTCAGTACATAGCACTGTAAATTTATTGCATCTTCATATCATCATGGGGAGAAGTAATTATATATACCGTAAATAGATTGTATTGAACCAAGTTGTTGCAATGAACTTAGAAACCTATTACTCAATAGCTTTTTATACATCTTATGTTTCTTGTGTATCAAATCCCATTGAAACGACTGTTTTCATACGCAAGATACATATATGGTATGGTCTTTGTTTACATGTACAGTACTGTACTAATATTATTTTGCAACTCATGTTCTGAAGTTGTTTATGTATACTATATTTTTAGCATTTTGTGTTATAAGTCGCGGAAACTGGTCCTCGGTATAGAAAAGTTGCCTGTTTCCAAGCAGGTGGTTTAGTTGGTGTATACACATGATACATTTTGCCATTTCATATCATACAGGTGCAAGCATAAACAAGGGCCAGCATTGGAAATGTATATTGCAAACGTTTTCAGATGGGTTTTAGAATTGCTTAATTTTTTTAGATATTCTTGAAACATGATCATTTAAGGATAAATGTAATACCAATTCAAGTTTTGCTTACCTTGAACTAGAATCCTTAAAATCAAAGAGACAATTTGACAATTAGACAATATAGAATAAAATTCCATGTGTAGCTCAGGGCACCTTTACTCTAGTATTTCACTGAGTACCCAACTTTCTGTTAAAAAAGTTGCTGATCTTGATGAAATGATGAGCAAAGGTGTCCTGTGCCGTGCAAGATATTTTTATTCCATTGAGCTTTAATTACTTTTTTCATATTTAAGATGTATTGAAGTTGTCAGCCAAATTAGTCTAAGAAGGCAGTAGAAAATGTGTGGTGATAGTAGTTTATAAATATTTATCATGCATTGTTTTCCTTTGTATTTAATTTGATTAGACCAACAATGTGGGTTCCCTGTATAGTATTTAGCAGCTTGTGGGGATGTTCAGTAATTTATTTCTTCAATTCAAGTAGTTACATAATGTTGGAAGTGGTGTTGGTACAAAATTGTAAGAATAGTCTTATACATTTCCAAAACATTGACTTGTAAATATAGGTTATTATGGTCTAAATTAATTAATATTTCTTTCATGTCATTGTGCATATATTTTAAACTTTCAAATATTGGAACATATATATATATGAATGTTTGTAATCCATAATTAAATTGCTTTATATTCTTTTGGAAACGTTGTCAGGGTTTAAATAGTTTGTAACCATTAATGCTTGAAACATTCAAACTGATGAGAAGGTAATTTCATTTAAATTTTATCTTGCATCATTTGTATACTTAGGAGGTTGGTTAAATAATGAGGATACTGTGTATATATTTTGTTTGTTCAGTATTCTTATGACATAAAATTATCATATATTTATCATAGTACTGTATTTTAGATTATAATATCAATGTTAGGTATAGTATTTGTGTCCATGTTTTAATCCTGCATATTATTTTGCTTGTTATTTATGTGTGTGTTCAGTTGATGTACAGTACAATGAAGATTTAGATGAAAAGAACATAAAGAAATCGGCTGCTGAGAATCTATAATGAAATTTGGTAATTAAGTAATTGCCTGACATATAATGTGAATTGTGTGTGGTTTTGACCATAAATGCAGCATTAAGTATTCATAATGCTTTATTTGGCACACAAATGTTTTAATCAAATGTAATGTGCAGTCGGGGCTCCAAAACCTGGTTTATGTCATATAAAACCCAGTCCTGATTGAGAAATAATCTCGATTGAGAAATAACTGACTATTGTTTTGTTTAAGGTTTACCAAATTTACCACTTCTTTCTTACTCCAAATGATTCATGTCAAACTTTAAGTGAAAACTAACACACTAATTTTGTTTTAACTATGTTTAATGGTTATTTCACAACTCCCACACTATTTCTAAGATTGTGTTTATTTAGGAAAATCATTAACAACTCATTCGGGGTAATATTAATGTAGATGCCATTCATACCCTTCATTTTTCCATACATTATGGGTGAAATTTTTCTTGGTGAAATCTTGATTTCATCCTGTTATTTGATGGATATCTTTAAGAGAATTTGACTGTACAGATATTTCTCCCCTCATTCCCAGTATTTTCTAGGCCTCGGCCCCTGAACTTTATTTTTAAAGGTAGCACTATAATCCCCTTATGGTGTAAATAAACCAAGCCCAAAACTCTTTCTTTGGCTCAAAATTTTCTATGAAATATTGTGAAAACCTGTTCTATTTAATTATGGAGATATGGTTGCAGCCGTTTTCAGGATAACATTCCTGACACATCTGAGCTAAACTTTGATCTACAGTAAATGATAAAAAGCACAATAATAGCACAAATTTGGAAAAATACAATACTTATGTGTGGGGAGCGCTACGGCTCCCTGGAGCTTACCGGGCTATTGTATGTTATATTAGACCGGGACATTACATAAGAGTTCAGACCTACCTGGTACCAGCGCCAGAACCTGGCCCCTTCAGAGAGGTTTCAGGGAGCAATGGCCCTGGAAAACCCCCTTGTGGTTGGGGTTTTCCTTATCTGCCATCGACTGGGGCTAGGCACCCAGAAAGGTAGGCTTAACAAAACAAACCCCACATGGTAAAAAACTAAAACAGAAAACTGAACAGAGAGATAGAAGCTCCCTACAATCCCAAGGAAACAAGCAAACATCACACTTTACTGCCGAGCTGATCGTCCGCACAGCCCTCCCCGCCCCGAGAGGGGGAGTGGGGGGGGGCCCCGGACCACACCGCGCCGGCTGCCTAGCATCAGTTCGTAAGCTAATGTCAACCGGGACAGACACTTCTCTGGCCTCAGTTTCCTAGGTGGTGTTTGCCTTTCGGGCATTCACTGCTGTGTGTTGTGTTGTGCGGTGGCCAGATGTTCCTCATTAGTACCGGGGCTGCATGCGCTTAGGGGCTTCCTTCCATAAGTGCCCTGTGAGTACTGCCCCTGCGTGATAGGGTAATCTTCCCTGGGGCGTTCGGGAACCGTTCCCGTAGAGGTTCTTGCTGCTCAGCATTTGCCTCAACCTTGGGGGCCAGCTGGGGCTTGGGGCCCTTGTTTGACACTGGGTAGGGACTGGTATTGTGCTGGTTAGGGCGTCAAGGTGTTGCGCGACCTGCCATCTATGCGGCGACCGGTTCCTGTTGCTTCTGGGGATGGTGTACTTTTACGGGGTTTTTTCTTTTGTTTTTATTTTCATTTGCCTGGTGGGGGTCTGCCTAGTGTAGCTATAGTTCCACTGGTAGTATTTGGTGGCCCTCTGCTAGGCCCCTGTGATTGTACACATCGCAGGGGTTTTCAGTGTTGTTCTCTACCCCTTGTTAGTTTTGGGTCTTAACCGGTTAGCAACACCTTGCCCCGAGCTTCCCGTAGTTACCCTATGGGCCCTGGAAAACCCTGTTGGGGCTCGGTGGACCATTGAATGTGTCTTCGAGTTCCAACCTGTCTTGTGTGGGGTTCGTTGGTTGCTGTGCTCTTGTCTCCGGGTGACAGTCACCACTTTTACCTCCGTCATGCTGCCTGTTGGGTCACTGACACCTTGACCCGAAGTCTTGCGAGTTGTGTTCTCTGCTTGTTCTCCAGTACTCTCCTGATGTTATTACTATTCAGAGTACAGGCAGCATACGCATTACAAGCTTGGTTTAGGTTGCTGCAATGCGCTACGTTGGTTTTCCACCTGGATGCCCCGGGGCCGCCCCATTTTGGTTAGGTGCTGGTCGCCCTTTTCCCTCTCTGTTCCCGGCTCCTGACTGTCAGCGGGTTTCGGGGTCAGGGCAGGGTTTAGTTGGGGCTGAGACTTGGGGGGCTTCAGGGGCTGCCCCGTTCAGGTTGGGGATGAAGATTTTCGAGCCTGTTCCTCCTGCCAAAGCTTCTGGGTCTTACAACAGCTCTTTCTTGCTGCCTTTCCACCTTGACTCTTTCTTTAAGGGCAGAGGGTGTGGAGGACGGCTCTGCCCCGGAGCCTCTGTTGCGGGTTCCCAGGACTGTGGGGGATGCCTGCTAGCAGTTTTGGGATTGTTTGCCCTTGCCTGGGTTCTCTGCTTGCTTCCCACACTTGCTGGCGTGTTTTTGTATATATTGCGTTGGTCACAGCCTCCTGTTTCTTGTGGCCATTTTCTTCTGCCGGTTTCTCGGCATGGCCACCAGGGCGGCGCTGCAGTTTGTTTACATGGGCCTGGGTGTGCGAGCGAGCGTCTTGGGTGAGTTTTTCACTTCTTTCAGGGGTTATATTCTCCGGTTGCGGTTTCTTTGCTTTTGTGGTGTTTCTGCCCATCTTCTGTTCCTCTGGGAACGCTTGGGTGTTGGTTTTTACACCGGTTTTTCCATTTTCTGTCAGTTTTGGGTCTGGGCCCTAGGGTTTGGGCTCAGTGTCCTTGTCTGTTTATGCTGGCTCCCACACCTTGTCCCTCGGTTTTCAGTCTGTTGGGGCCGTTTCCCTGGGGGTTCTGTCTAGAGGCTGTGCTTTGCCTTTCTGTGGTGTATTTCCGCCAGCAAATGTGGTAGTTTGGGCTCCCCCGAGTTTGATTCCGGGTTCCTTTGGGTTCTTCAGTTTCGTTCCGGAAGTTTCTTCCTCTTGGGCCCACATTTGTGGGTTCAGGGGGCTTTGTTTCCTCGTGTGTCTTCTTCTGCCTTCTGGGGTTTCAGGGCCTTCCTGATCTTTTTGGGTCTTGGCACGTGTTGTGGTTGTGCCGGGGCCTTGGGTTTTCTTGTCGAGGTGGGCTTTTTGATGTAGTTTTGTGCTTTCTTTGTGCCTTCTTCGCCTGGCCTGCATGGTGCTCTCTGCCCACTGATCAGCGGCTTGTATTTTTCTTTTCTTTACTTACTTTTATTTATTTTTGTGTGTACACATATATACATGTACATTTGTACAATTATGCGTGTGTGCATGTGTAATTACCTAAGTGTAATTACCTAAGTGTAGTTACAGGATGAGAGCTACGCTCGTGGTGTCCCGTCTTCCCAGCACTCTTTGTCATATAACTCTTTGAAACTACTGACGGTCTTGGCCTCCACCACCTTCTACCCTAACTTGTTCCAACTGTCTACCACTCTGTTTGTGAAAGTGAATTTTCTTATATTTTTTCGGCATCTGTGTTTAGCTAGTTTATATCTATGACCTCTTGTTCTTAAAGTTCCAGGTCTCAGGAAATCTTCCCTATCGATTTTATCAATTCCTGTTACTATTTTGTATGTAGTGATCATATCACCTCTTTTTCTTCTGTCTTCTAGTTTTGGCATATTTAATGCCTCTAACCTCTCCTCGTAGCTCTTGCCCTTCAGTTCTGGGAGCCACTTAGTAGCATGTCTTTGCACCTTTTCCAGTTTGTTGATGTGCTTCTTAAGGTATGGGCACCACACAACTGCTGCATATTCTAGCTTTGGCCTAACAAAAGTCATGAACAATTTCTTTAATATATCGCCATCCATGTATTAAAATGCAATTCTGAAGTTAGAAAGCGTGGCATAGGCTCCTCGCACAACGTTCTTTATGTGGTCCTCAGGTGATAGTTTTCTATCTAGAACCACCCCTAGATCTCTTTCTTTATCAGAATTCTTTAAAGATTTCTCACATAATATATAGGTTGCGTGGGGTCTATGTTCTCCTATTCCACATTCCTTAACATGGCATTTATTAACATTAAATTCCATTTGCCAAGTGGTGCTCCATATACTTACTTTGTCCAGCTCATCTTGAAGGGCATGACAATCATCTAATTTTCTTATCCTTCCTATTATCTTAGCATCATCAGCAAACATGTTCATATAATTTTGTATACCAACTGGTAGATCATTTATATAGACAACAAACATCACTGGTGCAAGAACTGAACCCTGTGGTACTCCACTTGTGACATTTCTCCAGTCCGATACATTGCCTCTGATTACTTCCCTCATTTTTCTATCAGTCAGGAAATTTTTCATCCATGTTAGAAGCTTACCTGTCACCCCTCCAATATTTTCCAGTTTCCAGAACAACCTCTTATGTGGAACTCTGTCGAAAGCCTTTTTTTAGGACCAGATAGATGCAGTCGACCCAACCATCTCTTTCCTGTAAAATCTCTGTGGCTCGATCATAGAAACCGAGTAAATTCGATACATAGGATCTTCCAGATCGAAAACCATACTGTCTGTCTGATATTATATCATTTCTCTCCAGGTGTTCTACCCATTTAGTTTTGATTAGTTTTTCCAATACTTTCACTATTACACTCGTCAATGATACAGGTCTATAATTGAGGGGGTCTTCCCTGCTGCCACTTTTGTAGATTGGAACTATGTTAGCCTGTTTCCACACGTCTGTTACGACTCCTGTACACAGGGATGCCTGAAAGATCAGGTGAAGTGGAATGCTGAGCTCAGATGCACATTCTCTCAGAACCCATGATGAAACTCCATCTGGGCCAACTGCTTTATTCTTACTGAGCTCCTTTAGCATATTTTCCACTTCATCTCTAGACACCTCTATCTGCTCTATGTTGTTCTCTGGAATTCTTATTGTGTCGGGTTCTCTGAAGATTTCATTTTGTACAAACATTTTCATTTAATGTTTCACACATTTCCTTTTCATTTTCTGTGAATCTGTTTCCCATTTTCAACCTCTGGATATTATCGTTTACCTGCAATTTGTTGTTTATGAATTTGTAGAATAGGCCCGGTTCTGTTTTACATTTATCCGCTATCCCTTTTTCAAAATTTCCTTCTGCCTCTCTCCTTACTGCTGTATAGTTGTTTCTCACATCTTTGTATCGCTGGTATGTTTGGGGGTTTGGCCTCTTCCTATACTGATTCCATTTTTGTGTTTTTTGGTCTCTGGCCCTCTCACTATTTCTGTTGAACCAATCCTGTTTTCTGGCCCTGCATCTCTGTTTTGGTATGAATGTTTGTGTGTCTTCCTCGTATATTTTTAAAAATTTGGCAAACATTTCATTTACTTCCCTGCCTAGGAACATTAGTAGTAGAACATTAGTAGTATTCAGTTCTGTCCAATTACACTCATTAAAGAAATTTCAAAGTTCCCTATAGTGACCTCTCCTTAAATCGAGTTTATCAACTGTTTCAATGTCCCCATTTTCTTCTAGATGATATCTTAAAACATAATCAATGTCTAACAGGACGTGATCACTCTTTCCCAAGGGAGGAAGGTACTGGATGTCAAATATCTCTTCTTCTTTCCTGGTGAATACTAGATAAAGTACTGACGGTACATCTTCTTCCCTCATTCTTGTGGCCTGCTTTATGTGTTGATACAAGAATGTCTCCAGAATGAGGTTCACAAATCTGCATGTCCAAAAGTCCTCCGTTCTTGCTTCATAGGTCTCCCAGTCTATTGCTTTAAAGTTGAAGTCCCCCAGTATCAACAGTCGTGATTTATCCTTATCTGCTTGTACAATCTCTCTCATGACCATTATGAGGCCCTCTCGTTTGTCATCCAGTTCTTCCTTTGTCCATGTGTTGCTTGCTGGTGGGCTGCAGGCATTTAAAATTATCAGCTTATCATCCTGATTCCAGATCTGCAATGCCATTATGTCAATATCTTGAGGGGTTTTCAAATATTAACACTCTTACCTATAGGTGTTTTTTCACCAATACAGCCACTCCTCCTCCCTTCCTAGTTTTCCTGTCACGTCTCCAAACTAAATAGCCTCTTGGGAATATGACTTCATTTATTATATTTCCTTCAAGTTTTGTCTCCGATAATGCGACAATATCTGGAACCCTAAGCTGGATTATATCTTGCAACTCCAAAGTTTTTGGCCTCACTCCATCTATGTTGGTATATACAATTTTCAGGAACATGTTCCCTTTTCCTTTGCTCTTTACTCCCCCTTCCACTACCGATCTTGTTGCTTTGTTTTTATGTACCATTTCACAAGCTTTCCCGTCCCTGTCACTTTGTAGAAAAAAGAATTTCTGTCTTCTGCATTTCTATCTCCATTTAGACGTTTTGCCTCAATTAGGTTCATTTTCAGCTTTTCTCTGTCTTCCTTGGAGAGGTCTTGTCTTATTGACCAAAGTTTGCCATCCTCATCACTCTGCAATTTCCTGGCATTTCTAAGCACTTCCATCATGTTTTTCACTCCATTAAACGTCACCCTTAAGGGGCGGTTCTTGTCTTTCTCAAATTTTCCTATTCTTCTAAAATCACTGACATTTTCCTTTGAGCCTTCTCCTAAACCTACTATTTTCTCTATGATTTTCATCTCTTCTGCTGCTCGGTCCACCCTAGATCAAATTTCCTTCTCTAAACATCCAAAAATTATTATGGACTTACTTCTATCTGCAGTGTTTTGTACTAATTTACTGTTGTAACCAGTTCTTTCCTAATTGCTTGCCTAATTTCTGCTTCTTGTTGGTCATTTCTGGTTTTGACTTCCGAACACACTTCTTTGATAGTCTCTTTCTCTTTTACAACTTCAGCATATGTCGCTTTTATTTCTTCTTTATACTTTTCTAGTTCTTTATTCACCTCCTCTATGTGAGTTGTCAGTGAAGTTTCTAGTTGGAGATCCTTGCCTAACTCTATATTAGCCCTCAGGCTACCTTGGAGTTGTTCACCATATGAGTCTATTTTCTTGTTTATTTCTTCAAAGTCACCACACTTCACTTTCCACACCTCATTTTCTTTCACTAGTTCCTTGATTTGCTCCTCCTGATTTGTTACCTTGTCTGTTAATGCAGTAATAATCTTACCTTGCTGAAGAATACTCCCTTTTAGAGTGCAAAGCTCACTCCTAAGAGCTCCATTGTCCTCTTCCAATTTAAGCACTTTTTCTTCATACTTCTTTTGCATATCCTCAGTTATCTCTAA